>NC_056731.1:1588595881-1588880881 GCF_019279795.1 Protopterus annectens | reverse complement strand
TTCTTCATTTAGGTATTTATTTTCTTATTCTCATCATCTCCCATAATGTTTTGTAGTTATATGTCAACATTCACACTATTAATTTTTCAGTCTTTTCCTTTACCCACATAAATTCTGTATACATGTTTAAAGAAGCAGAATAAACAACTGGATTTAGTAACTACTATCCCCCTTCTTCACTCTTATACAGCACACTTCTTTTCACTTGGCATAATCTTGAACCCCGTATGAAAGAAAACACCAATTGCACAATTTCCTTTTCATATTTTTTCCTGGGATCATATAAATAGTTAACCTATCCTATTTTCCCCATTAATATATAATTCACCAAATAAATCTTTTTCCTGAATGTTAATCTATATGTCCTCCACAAAAGACAGTTCCTTTAGTTCTTTTATCAAACCAACCCATTTCACATAAGTACGTAATTTTTCCCAAATGTTATCCCTAGCAAAGACACTTTATTCATTGAAAAATACACTCCCCCAGTTTTCACCACCTCTCCCAAACCTTTACTTTTATCTTTATTCAAGGTCATTCCCATTTCCTTTAAACATCCATTCAGACAAACCAGCACTTCCTTCATCCATATTTTGTTCTTGGCATCTGGCACTATGTCATCTGTATATGTCAAAACTACAGGAATCACCACCTCCTTTTGCATCACATATCTAGCATCTTTCATTTTGTAAGCTACTTCATTTAATATTGCATTCATTATCAATGGAAACAATATTCCACTCATAGAGCATTCTTGTATTATACTTCACTTTATGCATATTTCTTTACTTAGCCACCCATTCACTAACACTCTTACACTATTATTTGATATGCTGACATACACACTCTCCTAATTATGTTGCATTGTTGCATATTCCATATTTCTTTACAACATCCCACAAAGCATTATGTTCTACTGTATCAAATTCCTTTCTGATATTACCTGTCATAAGTTTCACATCATCCCTTTTGCTTATAATATCATCCACAATTTCTCTCACTACCAATAACAATTATTGACATCCCATACTGTTTATACTATATATACTTTCTTCCATAATATCCCTAACTCTTTTTCCATTCTCCTCTGTATTAGTCTCATAAAACTATGATCTGTTATTTAGTGTGATGGGTCCCTTATTTTTTATTTCTTTATTCTCATCTTTCTTCCATATACATTTGAATATGCGACTGCATAACCCTTCATAAACAAGCCCTTCCTTCAACCATTAACTCAGTATATTTACAAAATGCTCTATTTGCCATTCCATTAGTTTATTGTATATTTCATACCCTATACCATCTGGGTCTGATACTGATTTAGCATTTACTTTTCTAAGTACTTTATCCAATTCACTAATAGTAATTTCTTTTACAAATTCTTCTTTAACTCATTCTAGATATTATTTACTTTCTCTTCTCTCACATTTTCCTTCTTTTTACTTATTTTTCCACATACTGTACTACAATACTCAAAATTTGCTGTTGTGTTTTTTTTTATCTCTCCTTTTACATTTTTCATTTCCCTCATTATACTAACATCCTCCTTTACTAGTTTACCTAAATATGCAGACACTGCCTCTTTTCTCCATTGTAAATAATATTTCTGATAAACAGTTGTGTTTTTACTTTTTTCTTAATTTCTTTTTTATATTTCTTTATCCATAACATAATATTCTATTGTGTTATTCTATGTAAGTTATCACAACTGTATCACCATTTGCTACCCCTAAGCCTTCTTAATACAAAATAATCAATTTCTGATCCAAGCACCCTCCCCTTTTATAAGTCCATTGACATTTGCTCCACATAGCTAATTTGCCACTTTTTATCACTTCTTGCATTTTTTAACATCTTTCCCTTTCTTTGTACATTTCCCCTTAAATTACAATTAAAGTCCTATGAAAGTATAATTATTATGTTAACCACCATACATTCTAATATTTGATGAAACAGAGTATCTCTTTCTTTGCTAGTTACATATGCTTATAATGCTATAATTCAATAAACATTCTCTCTCCACCATTCTTCCACATTGTTTAATCTTCCCATGCTTACCAATTTTACATCTAGTATTTTACGCAACACAGTCACTCCAGAGCAATGTTCATTTCATTAGTGCCATATTATAATTCCACCCCACAATTTTTCTGTTTGCAGTCTTTCTTCACTTGTCAGGAATGTTACATCCTCTGATGATGGAATAATATCCGTATGACATTTAGCACACCATTGCAGTATCCCTTTTCTTTTTGTTACAGTGTTAACAATACTGCTCACATTCCTGAAAGTACTCTAAAGTTGTTTTCCTTCTTTTTAAGTTTAGAAAAGAGAGGTAGTCCAGAAGGTGTAAGGCAGGTCTGCCCAGAGGGTGACAGGACTAAAAAGAAAAAAAAAAACAGAGTACAAAGGATTAGTCCAGATAAAATCACTTTAGTTACTAGATACAGGAGACTGTCTCTCTCTGAAATCCTCGTTGAAATTTCAAGTAGTTTATTCAGTTAAGTAGGTAGATGTATGAGTGTTGTGGTACAGAAGTGCTAAGAGAATAGATTTAGATTTTTTGCAATTTTAGAACATTTGTGCAAGTCTATTTAAGTCTGTCAAGAAACGAGCATCTGTTATGAATGCACAAAATTGTGATACAAAGATTGCAATTAGTTGTTTATCAAGATTAGTGTTGATATATGACAAACTTACCCTGTTCTGTTACCCCTGTCTGGAAACAGAATTAGTAAGAGAAAGAATAAATATGTGATTTTTACAGAAAATGAAACTATTTGCCTTTGTCATTCATGCAAAGAAAAGCACTGTTTTTAAAAACACAAAGTTAACATTTAGATGGTTAAAACAGTTGTGTAGAGGCTAAAATTTGAATTGTAAAAGACACAAAAAACACTTGTGATTCTTAAACAAGATTGTGTCAAGGGTGGGGAGGCAACATATAATTTTTGAAAGCAGAAGAAAACTCAGAATGTAGAAGAGAATTTTACCATTTAAACTGAAAGCATAGATAAGCAGTTACAGGATCAAATGCTCAATCAGAGGAAAAGATAGCTCAAAGACAGATCCAGGATGGAATAGTGAATCTGAAACAAACTTTTATTAATTTCACTTATTCATTTTTTACCTATAGCTGAGTTATCCTTTTCATGGCCACAGGGAGTTGGATTCTGTCCCAGTAAGTATAAGTTGTAAGATAGGAGGCCAGTCCTGAACAGGATGCAAGTCTACACGCACTGGCTCATACACACACACACACACACACACACACACACACACACACACACACACACACACACACACACACACACACACACACACACACACATACCTTACCTATTGAATATTTAGATGTTTCTGGTCAGGCACTTAGCATGTCATTTGGATGTGAGAGAAAAGCATAGACTGTGGGGAAAACCCTTGCAGACACAGGGAGGACATCTGCTGTCAACAGAGAAATCACCTCGGCCTAGATATGAGCCAGATAATCAAGCAATGTGAGACAATAATGCTAAATGCTGCTCCACTATGCCATCTAGAACAATTTTTTATTAATGAAGAATGTTGACTTAACCGGCATTGGTGATGGACTGCAGTGAAATTGTTGGAGAGAGGGAGGGAGAATCATGAGGCAGCATAACACTTATAAGTGCTGGTATGAAAGAGTGAGATGGGAAATAGACTTGTGCAGCTGTACTTTAGAAAGCCTTTTTTTTCTTTTTTTTAATTCACAAGCCTTTAAATAATCCAGATTACAAGGCAGCCAGCAGCAGCACTGTCAACAGCTCAGCACACAGAATGCCTTCAGTAAATATGCCTAATAAATCTGGCCTGGTCAGGCTGTACAGAATTTTCACTAAATATTTACTTTGTGTGCTTGGCAGCATCTAGTTTCATATTATATTTCTACACAAGATGAAGTCTTGTAGCATAATGTACTTACATAGTGGTAACCATTTGAATTGCAGAGGCTCACACTGCTGAAACACAGAATGTGGAGAATGAATGATTGAACATCTGGTCTTATATATACATAGTCATTTTGCTGAATATTCCCTTGTTTTTAAGTTGTGGTGATCCTGGACATAGGGAGGTGAAGAAAGGCTTGCCCCTCCCCCCAAAAAATATGTTTAAAAGAAAAAAATGATGTTCAATATTTGCTCTTTGCTTGTATTTTCCGTCTTTATTTTTGGCATTTTAGGATTATACATTGTGAGTCTAGACATTTTGTTATAGAGCTGCACAATATACTGTAACACCCAACTGATTATACTTAAACAATCAGTAAATTGGAATTTTCAAAAAAAAAATATTTTGAAACAGATTTTAATGCATTGCGCTAATATACCCTTAATACAGTGCAGATACTTTAGAGAAATTAGATTGATCTAAATCAAATATAATTATTTTTTACTCCTAAAAAACTGTGGTTAATGTAAATCTTGCAGAATATAAAATGTATAACACAAATAAAATGTGAGTAGTAGTATGTGACGGTGGAAATGCGGCAAATCTGTTAGTATAAGTGAAACTAAAGTACACACATTTACAATGCTTTAAGCTTAAATCCATTACCTTTTATAGAAAGCAGCTTGCTGGACTCAAGCCCCTCCACCATGAAAGCATTATCCAGATTTGGAGAAAAACAAGAAATTCTGCCTGGAGCTGTTATGCACAGAGAAAAACTGTTACTTTGAGTCAGTTACTGACTTAGATCCATCTTGTGCAGGCAGATTAGATTCCTGAAACAGAATGCAAGCTGAATGCCATTTGTGTATGGAACTGTACATCTGCCTCCTGGACTTTCAAGACAGGGGTAGTTAGGAAATCAAGTATAAATTTAGCTGCTGATAGAGACAGGTCCTGATAAGATGGTAGTTAAGAGTTCTGCTGTTGGCCATCTGTCTGTTTAAAACTATTCATTTTGTATTTTCTGACTGTAAGTTTATAACAGCTTGTACATTTGATTTGACAAGTTGCATTATTTAATTTTCTATATTTCAAGTATTTTTTTTATTTTTCAGTGACATATGCTTGCAACGGGTGTTCCATTTATTATCTTAAAGATATATATATCTGAAATGATAACATCAAATTTTGATTCCTGCATTTTGAAATATTACTTCTCAAGTTATTGATACCATATCAATATTTAGATGTTGGTTTATTTAAGGATAAAACATAATTATGTTCTTGTTGTGCTAGTTTGGCCTAGTTAACGACAGTGTTCCAATAAAGACAGAGAAAAGGTATTGATACTGGAGCGAGAGCAATAATCCTTCTTGGAAAATAATGTGCATTTGTTTATGTACGAAATAATTTTGATCAGGTTTCAGTTGTCCTTGGTAAAAATGCACGAGAAGGCACTTGGTCAGTATAAGGTGGACAAGATCCTGGGGAGCCAGTTATGATAATTCTGATCTGCAGGGGTATAGTACAAAGAATATTTGGGTGTGGCACATGCTGGCTATTACACAGGGCAGCAATGGGCATTTAATCTGTTCTGAAGGCCAGTCCCCCTAGCATATTATTTGGTGTCAGCTGTGCAGATTTAGAGCCATACCATCACATTTGAATTGGCACCAGTAGAACAGATCATGAGACTCTAGCCCCTGCAGTCACATATAAATTGGTGGCACCTGGTGGAACTATATACCTGTTTTCACATATAAATTTGTTTGCAGTGGTGTGGATATACTGTGAACTGAACATTTACAGCCTGCAAAACAGTTTTGTCTCCACAAAAGTGTCAGTCACAAGATAAATATGTAACAGCATATGCCAGTGATGTTTGATGGATTTGAACAGAATAGTAAGGAAACAGGCAAATCTGAGCTCAGTAGAGAATGAAAAAAAAGTCAGTGACACAATTGACTAAAATATGCAAACTGAAAAGAATCCGGCCTGCCAGTATGACCGAGGATGAGATGATCAGCCAGTTCACTTATCCAGTTAAGAAAAGTAGATAAATGAATGAATAAATAAAGGAAGAACTGCATTGAGTGCAGACAAGACTCGTTCAACCAAAAATGGAGATGCCCTGATAGTGGCTGCTTATATTTTAGTTTTGCTGCTAGAGTCTTATATTCTGGTTATCATTTGTTTGCTTAAAGTTGCATGCCAATGCCTTTCTGTTCCCTTGTTCTTTGTGTCTGCTTCACTGAGATGTTAAGCTAAAGTTTCTGAAATTCTATGCTACCTGGAGATATTGATCTGTAACTCAAGAGTCACAGGACTAGAGCTGCAATATTGGCTCCATTTGATTACTTCCCTCTCTAGCAAGCCTGCTACATGAGCACAGAGCTACTCTCACCCAGGGTCTTTTATGCAAGACACAAAGAGGTGTGGAAAGCCCCTGACTATGAGAAACAAGCTTTTAATCCTATAGGAAAGAAAACATTTTTTATTTCAATTCTGCTTAAATATTTGACATTGAACTTATACTGACTTTGTGGCAATACTTTTTTGTACTTTTCTATTTTTTTTCCCCATAGTTGAGCCAAAAAAGTTACATTTGCATTTTTTAGTTTGTTCTTGTTGCTTCTTTTACAGTTTTAGGAAGATTGTGTTTATACATTATAATGCACTTCTATCTACATACGTAGAATTACTTGTAACGGCTAGTTGTTTGCATTGTGAACCATGTCTGGGGCCTTAATCTTGTAGTTTCATTCACAGTTGTGGCAAAACTGACAACTGCTATCAGACTTGATTCTCATTTATTGATTTATTGCTGACTTTTTTCCATAAACAGTGCTACTGGTAAATTTCTGTGGTAGAATTGCATTAGTGAGAGTATTGTATATTTTGCTTCAAGGCTTTTACAGCTCTTTATATTCCTGTTTTGCTGCTAGAGTGTTATATTCTGCTTGCCATGTACCTGCATAAAGTTGCATTACAATGCCTTTCTGTTCCACTGTCCTTTGTGTCTGCCTCCCTGAGACCTTAAGCTAAAGTTTCTAAAATTCTAACCTACCTGGGGTCATTGAGCTGTAGCACAGTCATAGGATCATAGGAGATTATTAGGCTACTCACTTGGAGGTCATTTTAAGACTAGCAGTTTTATTCCAATATAATACCACAGAAATACTAGTCAATACCCACAATTGCATTTAGTGATGAGTGCCTATGTGCAGGAGGGTTGTGGGTTCTATCCCCAGTAAGAATTTATGGTGCCCCATCTGTTTGTCTAGGTTCCTCTTGAACAGTATTATAGAGGTGCTCTGTTTCATATGAATTGGTAGCCTGTTGCAAAGCTGCAGCAGGTGTTGGGAGATAAATCTGTCCCTCTAGCATGTACTATTTAAGTCATAGGACTAGAATTCCAATATTAGCTTTATTTGAGTAGCTCTCTCTCTAGCTAGCCTGCTTCATGCAGTTTGAATTTTTCCCAAACTTCCCACCATTTTCCTAGTGCGGATTTAAAAGACTGTTTTTCTGGCCACCAACCCTTATGTAATCTGACTTCCAAAGTCCTCCCTTCCCCTCTTTCATTGCTATTGTCTGTTGCTTCCAGCCTCTCTTGATAGCTCAGGAAAATGTAACCCTTTTGAAGAAGTGTAGTGAATTAGTGAGAGAAATGTAAAGCATCGGCTGCACTAGATTTAGTTTAGACATTTGAACTGTGATTCTGCAAAAAGTGGATTAAAAAGACGGGAAATTTGTTGACTTTTTTAAAATAGTTAGAAAACTGTAAAACATAAGCCCATCTTTTTGTAATTAAAATCTGGAGGTACAGTGAATAGACTGAAGTAGTGACTGTAATTATTATTTTTATTTGCATGTGTTTCTGTTATCAGTGTAAAGTAATTTTGTATAGCATACATTTACAGTATTTTAAATGTGAGGTGAGGATGGGTACTTTATCAGTGAGTATTGAAAATGCTAGTGATAATAAAGTAAGATAGGTTTCTTGCTTAGCCATCATGTAGTTAGGCTTTATATAATGATGACTGGAAAAGAAGCAAATTAAAGTTAATATAATGTGATCTTTGGCTGCTGGGAGGTGTAAATGTCTATTGATCTTATTATATATAGAATTAAAACATAATAACAACTTCTACCTTTTTATAGAGGTGGATGTGTAAAGTAATGCTTTAGATTAAGCTATAGTTAATGCTTTATTTACCTATAAATATCTGAAAACAAATGAAAATCCTTAATGGTCTCTCTAGGACCAAGAACACTGCATCAGTGGGCCCAGACAATATCCCAGGATGCCTCCTAAATAACATGAAACATGACCCATCAGGGCCTCTGGAATTACTATTTAACTGTAACCTCCAAACAGGCTTCATGCCTCATGAATGGAGAAAGGCAACAGTCACTCCCTCTGCACAAAGATGGGCCATCTACAGACCCTGGAAACTACAAACCCATAAGCCTCACTAGTCTTATATGTAAAGCCATGGAAAGCCATGGAAAGAATTATCATGGAGATGATCAATAGAGATATAGTAAACCTCCAGACTCTGGACCCAACCCAGTTTGGTTTAATCAAGGGCAGATTTTGCCTACTCAACCTCTCAACCTGGTGGACTTCTTTGAGAAGGTCACCTATGCAATGAATAAGGGCAAATTCGGTCACACTGCCTACCTTGACCTGGTCAGGGTATTTGACACATTACCCCACTCGGGCATTGTTGCCAAACTCAAGAGCTTAGGTACACTGATGGATAGTCAACTGGCTCACAGACAGGACCCAGAAAATTGGGGAGTCCACCTCTACAAAGAGGCCAGTCACAAGTGGAGTCACTCAGAGATCAGTCCTTGGACCACTCCTTTTTGGAATTTATTTCTCAGAAGTCAAGGCCAATGTCAGTGGTCTCTGACTGACAAAATTTGCAGATGATTGCAACTTAGGAGCTGTCATTGAATCTTACACTGACACAAATATTCTCCAGGAGGGGCTGACTCAGACAACCAACTGGTGTCAGAGCCATGGACTAAAATTAAATGCCAAGAAATGCATAATAGTATCCTTTGGGAAGTCATCCATCCCTGGCAGCTGTCATATTGACAACACATCCCTTAGAGTTGACTCAGTAGTCAGGGACTTAGGGACACACATAGATAGTAATCAAGCCTTTGACCATCATGTGTCTACAGTAGTGAGGAAATCATTCTGTGTTGCACAACTTATAAACAAAGGTATGCATTCTAAGTCCAAAGATGTCATTGTTGCACTGAATTCAGCATTCATCAGACCTGTCATTGAGTACAATGCCCCCTTTGGTATATACCTAACCAGGCATATTCAACAAGTGGAACGACCATAGAGGTTCCTCACTAAAAGAATACAGGCTGTAAGGAAAATGTCCTATGTAGACCACCTCAAGGCCCTGTCCCTGTATGCTGTATCCTACAGGCTTTTGAGGGGAGATCTATGTCTGGCATATAGGGCATTGTCAAGACCCACTCTGATGCACCTCCTGCATGTCCACAATACAAACAGCACCAGACTTACCCATTCTAAAGACTTAAACCTTGCCTGTGATATAAATAGAACCTCCTGGAGAGATAGGTATGTATCCCAGAGACTACCCCATCTATGGAACAGGTGAAGCAGAGTTCTTCCCTAACCCAATTCAAGTGCAATTTGGACAGTTGGATGGGAAACCAGAAATTCATCTTTGGTTTGGCATCTCTGTCTCTAATGGACAAAGGCAACCTATAAATGGTTCATCTTCCAAGCCCATGCTTAAACTTATCAAGGGTATCAGAACTTGTCAGAGATTTGGGATGCATGTCTAGGCTTAAAAAGGCCCTTGTGGTTATTGGCCTAGTAAACACATGCAAATCTATAAAAACTAAAAAAAGTATGTTTTTTGTCTTCCATTTACAAAGTAATTAGCTATTTAGTTTTTCTACTGGCACACATTTTTGGCTGATGACAAGCAGCCTGCAGGTACAGGGAATTAATTATGAGAATCTGGGACTGTGTGCTTTGAGTTATATTTTTGTGGATCTGCAAGATACAAAAGTTAAATTGACTTTTAAAAGGGTAATGACAAGCAGTTCAGTGAAAAATAAAAATGAGAAGTCAGAAGTAAAGTTTGAAATTGTGATGTAGAAATGTTTTAAATAAAAATACTTACAATTAAGAGAATTTATAACAAACTTGAAAAGTGGTAGTTTTTTTCTTGCATTTGCCAAGCATCTAGCTATTTTTTTTCATTTGTACGTACTTTTGGCAAAAGACAAGCAGCCTGCAAATGTGGGCAATTCATTATAAGAGGTGTAGACCGTGTACTCCAATTGACCTTTTCTGTGGATGTTTGTAACACAGTGCAATTAACTTGTAATGTGGTATTAGCAAGCAGTTTGGTGAAAATAAAAAGTAAAGTAAGAAATTAAGTTTGAAACTATGGGAAGTAAATAGTTTGTACAAACAATTGCCTTTCCTGCCCCACCCAGCCTCAAGTTCACAACAGTTTATGCAGAATGGTTCACAGAAACACTGTAGGGAAGGCTTAGGTTTAGGCAAGTGGGAAATTGTCATTTTCCAGTCTGGACTATTCCCTACTAACTGACCCTCACCATTGGGGGGAACAAATGAGCTGATCAGGCTTCATTCTAAACCAGGAACAATTAGGTCTTAGTGCTTGTGATCTCTAAGTGAGCTGTCACTCACCTTTACAGTGGGACCAGGTGGGCCAACTGGTTATGTAGGGAGAAAATAATCAGACAGTGATAAAAGAAATGAAATTAACTAGTGAGTTATGTTAAACTCAAATTATTCAGAAAGGAGTAACATTTTGTTAATTTTTCTAAACTGAACAAAATGTTACTTGACTACAATGAAAAAATACACTTAAAAAGCATTTTTGCAGGGATGATGATTAAGGTATTTACCTCACAGACAAGATGTACAGGGTTTGATTCTCACTAAGGGAAATTAGCTAGGCTTAAAATGACCCACAAGGGCAGCAAGCCTAAAAACTTACCTTTGAACCGATGAAATAAAATTAATCATTTGGATGGATTTCAAAGAGTACAATATTGAATAAAGGGTAATTTTACAAAACAAGAAAAAGAGCAACTGCAGAGTACTAATGGAATAATGAGGGAACATTTGGACAATATGCTTGAGTTTGGAAAGTTTGCTGCTAAACTGTTTTGTTGAAAGCTCTGGAATACAAAAACTTTTATCTCAACAACTTAGGCAACAGAAAATTGAAATAATTGTAGTCAAACTTCTGTAGAAGTATTGAAAATATTTTGGAAATGTTATGAAATTTTTGTAAAACAGAGAAATTGGGAGAACAGGAAAGGGTACAAGAAGAAATGTTGAAAATGGACCTAATTATGTTAAGGTTAGTGGGAGATGATGCCAAAAAACTAATAGTTACAATAGGAAGAGATGGAATAAAAACAGTGATGTATAAACAATCAACTGGGAAGTGTCCAGGAACAGATGGTACTCCTTTAGAAATTTGGAAGTTAGGAGGGCAGAGAAGGATTTGGAAGACTTTGTTCAACAGTGCTTTAAAGGTGGGGAGTACTGGCATTTTGGAAGGTGGCAGCATTACAGAAGGATGTACTGGCTTTTCAAATATGGCTTCATATAGAACAATTTCAGTTATAAACCATGACTGTAACGTTTTTTTAGCTACAAAAGTGGCAAAGATGGTGCCAAAAATGATAGATATTGATCAGTGTGGTTTTGTGGAGGGCAGGCAAACATTTGATAACATTAGTAGAGCAATGATGATCCAGGGGGAATAATAGTGAAATAAAACACTGCTACTGTTTGTTAGGCTTGATGCACAAAAAGCATTCAGTAGGGTCAGCTGGGATTTTGTTATTAGGTAGTGGGAGAATTTGCATTTCCTGATAAAATAATATGGTTAGTAAGGAGGCCATATGAAGGTCCAGAGGTAAGAATTAAGGTAGGAAGGCTCCTCGCTGACAAGCTATGTTTGGATGGAGGAAAAAGGCAAGGATGTTATTTGCATGATATTTAGAGATATTGGCAGAGGTGGCAATTATGTGGTGCGGTTATCAGGAAATTAACATTATTTGCAGATAATATTCCCCTGGATTTACTAATCTTCCATGCAGGACTAGTCAAGTCCTGCATGGAAGCGGCTGCTTAGGAGCAGGATGGCAGTGCGCCATGCATAGTAATGAAGGTGCACTGCCCAAGCTCCCAGGTTTACACGGAGCGTGTATGTGTGCAGGGGGCGTGTCTGAAAGTAGAGCTCTCAGAATAAACACGCCATTACAATGTTGAACAGCACAAAGTGGGAATAAATGAGCGAGACCACTCATAGGTGTCCACATATCCCCAACAACAGTCCCCCATGTGTACAGCAGCCACAGGACATAAAAATCAAAAGAAGAAACCCCTGTATTGTTGTCTAAAACTCAGAGTACAGCTAGCCATACAGCTAGCCATAGGTGCACAGGTGTGCCCATTGCTCAGCTATGGTTAAAGCAGCCTAAAAGGCTGAAGAGGATAACAAGGACAAAATATGCAAATTAAGCATCTCAGCAATAGTGTAGTGGGCAGAGTGTTCACCTAACGAGCAGGCATTCCCAGTTCGAGTCCCAGTGCAGAACAGTTTATTTTACATGGCAAAGCATGGTATAAGCAATATTTGTATTGCAAAACCCACTAAATAACATATAGTTATGAACTGGAATACTGCAGGAAATGCACATGTGAAGAGACAGTATCATAATGAAGAAGGCAGCAATAACCAGGTGTAAGCAATGATAAGCAGTAGTAAGCATATGTAAGCAGCAGTAAACGTGTACAACTGTGTTTGCATGGGGGTAAGCACTGCTGACACAGATTAAGCAAAGGAGAAGCTAACTGGGTGAAAGAAACTGTGACCAGAAGTTAGCAGTACTTACCACCATGCAAACCCGTGCAAACTCGCTTACAACCGCTTTAAAGTGCCTTAATCACTCTGTATCCAATAGCCGGTGTTCTGGCCAGCAACAAAATAAACAGCCTCTGCAAGGCTCAAACCCAGGACCATGCACACCATACACAAAATGATTTACCACTAAGCTATGTTAGGTATGCATAAATTGTATGTTGTCAGAAACATAACCCCAGCCCAGTCATGCAATAGTACAGAGAATGTATACCTACATCTAGATGTATGTGTGTGTGTGTGTGTGTGTGTGTGTGTGTGTGTGTGTGTGTGTGTGTGTGTGTGTGTGTGTGTGTGTGTGTGTAAATATATTACTATCTAATCGGATGAAACATATCTATATATTTTGTTTTTTATATATATATATATATATATATATATATATATATATATATATATATATATATATATATATATATATATATGTACATACACACAAATATATACAAATATATACATGCAAATGCCGACATCTACACATATATATGTCAACACCTATACGTCCACATATATACACACAGCAAGTTACATATATGTACGCAGATATATATCTCCGTAGGCATATACGGACATAGGTATAAATATGTAAGCAAATATATATACCCATATAGGTATATATGGCCAGACATATGTATATAGCAATGGTAGATTAACAGAAACATATATGTCCACATGGACCGTTAATAGGCTTGAGAGGCCCCAAACAATATACGTATCATACGAATTGGAATACCCCCAGCCAAACATGTCCGCCCTGCAATATCCTACCAAGCTCATTTTATTGTAAGTGTGTCATTTACATAAGTATTTAAATTAGTCTACTGTTATGTTTCACATGTTGATATCACATTTCCCTCTCCCCCACCCACTAGGCAGGCCGACTAGCAGTGGCGTAACTACGTTAGAAGCGCCCCGAGGCAAACTTTTCCTAGGCACCCCAACACCCCCCCCCCCCGGGAACCCAAGCCATCGAGATGACCGAAGCCAAATGGATGGAACAAAAACAATTTTCAACAGAGGCTACCACTGCACCATCAAATATGTAAGGACTTAAACATTCAGAATCCTGAAGTCTGAAAATTCAAATGCCTGTCAATTTTATTTAACATTTGTTGATCAGGACAGTCTGACTTGGAACAAAAAAAAACAATTTTCAGCAGAGGCCCAGGAAGAAATAATGCAGACATGTCTTTGTAACATGGGAGGACAGTAAGTAATTGAATTAAACTGAAAACATCCATGTGTATCCTTTACTTTAAGCCATTGTTTAAAATTATACAGGATTGTTTCTTTAGCTTGTACTCACTGCTTGCCAGGGCAAGATTTTGCTTCCCAGTTACATGGAACTGGATGAAACAAAAGTATGTCTATAAATGAATGTGTGAGTAAGTGCAGTGGAAAATATATTTCTGCAGAGTTCCATTAAGCTGCAGATTAATATATTTTTGACAAGTGGTAGAGATATTTATAGGAACAGCATGGGTAAGGACATTTTGCCTTCTTTCATCTTTCAAACAGAATCATAACATGCCAAAATAGATACATTTTCAGCTCTGCAGGTAAACTCTAAAAGAAGCTAAAGTAAAAAAAACATACACACACAATCCAGTACAGTCAAATCCAGAGCCAACAAATGTGTGTTTTTTGATTTATAAAGTATAATAGGTAGAAAACAGCAACAGGAAACTAATATCAATATATAGAACTAGCTGCAGCAGCAAAGGGTTAACCTTTGGAATAGTTGAAGTGACCTTGTTGCTAGCAGGTCCTGGTTACATCCCCCTTGGAATGCTATACCTGAATGAGGAAATCATGTGTCTCATCTGACATTTTCTGTTGTGTAGAGACAGTGACAGTGCACTGTAGAAGAGAAGATGGATGATGCAAGATAAGCAGCCCCCCCACCCCAGATATATACTATGTCACC
Organism: Protopterus annectens; assembly: GCF_019279795.1. Taxonomy (NCBI): domain Eukaryota; kingdom Metazoa; phylum Chordata; order Ceratodontiformes; family Protopteridae; genus Protopterus; species Protopterus annectens. Next base: position 1,588,866,064 of record NC_056731.1, on the reverse strand, counting down.
TCACCTCTGCTCACTTGTAAATAAAATAATGCAAGGATAATGCAGTTGATGCTATCAGATGCACAAATATCATAAGAAGACTGACCCACATTCAAAGAAAATACATTTTGCCAGTGGCAGATAAATATTAACTCTGGGCTGTCTTCAAAATCATAGGCCCCTTGAACATGAAACATACACATGCTCTTTGATACACCTTCCTGACTGTATTACATTATATTCTTGTACAATATAGTACAGTTGTTAGAGGGATTTTAAGTGTATTGTTTTGAACATTTTTTCAGTAAACAATGAAACAAAATGCATACACCATGCTTTGAAACATGTCATGCATGCATACTAACAGTATGCTTTGGCTATAAGTAGCAGCTCACCTTCTACTGTGATTATTAAACATTTAACTTAAAAGAGCTGTACCACCCCGTGTTATCTGCAAATAGCTATTCCAGAGACTAGAAGGCAATGACAATGACCCAAGGCAGATACCAATATACCCAACAAACCAGCTAAAAATGGAAATCAGATGAGCAAAATCATCACCGCAGAAAAAATATATATATTGGAACCACTAAACTATTGATGCCTTAGCACAGTTACATCTATTACAGCCACCAACATCTTATTGTTAGTTCAAATACAGAAACACACATGCTGAGTCTTGCCAGCTACTGCAGGCTTAATGCAGTCTAGGATTTTTTTTCTTCGATTTTAACTACTACTACCTCCATCAGTTTAGTTTAGCAAAAGTCTGCAAATGTCCAGTGTGCAGAGGAACCAAAACAGATTTCCCTGGGAGCCTAGACTCCAGCTACTCAACATCACCAAAATTAATCACATTCTCAATGACCTGCTCTACTGCTTCAAGTGTTTGCATTGTGGAGAAAATAGCACATAAAGCGAGAAGAACCAAATGCTTGGAGAAACTCGGGAGTAAAACAGTATTTTGTTTACATAATGTAAAGCAACTCCAAAAAAGCCAGCGTGAATATACCCACACAATTAAGAAACTATAATAAAAACTACTATAGACCAGCTAAGAAATGATTGCTTTTTAAACCAGCAAATCTTATTACCATGCTTGATGGCATGCATTTCAAGATTCATTCACTCAACTGTATCTTTGGGTGCCCGCTGACGCTGAAACAATAAACAAATAACCACAACATGTGCAAAGCAAGCAAATACAAAAACTAAAGATCAAAACGGTCACTCTCCAGGGTGCTGCAAACATGGCATTCCTCAAATGTATCATCTGAACCAGTACCGTACAGTTATTCCTTGCACGTTACATCAAAAACATTTAGTCACTCTCACAGACAAATCTGGGGAGAAAAGTACAACGCAGAAAAAGGGAAAAAAAAAAAAAAACTATTTTTTTAAATTAAATTAAATGATTACCTAGTCAGCGGATTCCCCTGCCCAAAGTGCCTCCTGCCGCTTGGCGCCCTGAGGCAATTGCCTCACTTCGCCTCTCGTAGTTATGCCACTGCCGACTAGTACATGCCCAACCAACCCAGGCCATCATACATTCATTACCCACAGTTCCACTCCCCCCCCCGCTGCACACACGCAGCCACCATCCCTTTCCTGGTTACCGGCCCATGGCTACCACACCACCACACATTACCCACCCTCCACACCCCCTGGGACCCATCCTGTATGTTGTCCCGACCCAAGTATCCTAGGTCTGCTACACGCTGTAGTCCATGCACATAGCCATGGGTACCTTTGCAACTCTGTTTTTTGACGAAAGTTGAATACCCAATTTTTGGGTTGTCCTACATGGGATGAATGTTTCCCTGGTACCAACAATAGAATGCACGTGTGACTTTGTTTACACTAACGGTATTATTTGTAGGCATAGCAAAGCATACGTGGCACACAAGGTTGGCCGGTATGCATGCAAAACATTGTATCCAGCAATACCAGTCTACATTATGGGACATGTAGCTAAATATGTAAATGTATGTGTGTGTGTGTATCTCTACCCATAACTAAATAGGTATATACCGCTCCCTCTCTGTAGTACATATATATATATATATATATATATATATATATATATATATATATATATATATATATATATATACATACATACCCACATATATACGCAGACAACCATACATCCATATGTCATTATATATATATATATATATATATGTGTATATATATATATATATATATATATATATATATATATATATATATATATATATATATGTGTGTGTGTGTATGTGTGTATACACAATTATATATCTATGATATGATACAGCACATAAGAATGACATATGATCACAGGCTGTACCAATGGGGGTGAGGGGCCCAATCAACATATGTGTAACACATACCATTACCCCCCCCCAGGCAGACAGGGGAAACATACAAACAAACACACAAACAATGTAAATAGTCCACTGCTCCCCAAACCACAGGCAGGATACAACCAGAGGGGGAACACTGTGGACCCACTAAGTCTAATCTTGAAACAGAGACAGGAGTGTCCCTTGCGGGACACCCCAAAAATTGTCTTGTGATTGGAGGCCCATCTGTGCAATGACTTTTCAAGGCAAGGGTGTGTATGTACTCGGACTACAAGGGTGGGAAAGCCTGATGACCTATGGGTCAAGACTACGTACGAGAAGTGGAGAGTGGGCAGTGTGTAGAGGTGTGGTTAGACCCGACCTGCACCCAGAGTAAGGATGAGAGCTGTAGAGGAGGTGTGGGGGGGGACTATGTGTATGAAATTATCGGCCGAGGAGTGCAGATGTTGGCTGGAGCAGTTCTATTTGGACCGCCCCGGGGATGTAAGCAATAGTGTGCATTGGGCAGAGCTGCCACCTAATGAGCAGCCACTCCTGGTATGAGTCTCACTGCAGCACACTCTATTTTACATGGCAAAGTACAGTATAACCAGATGTGTTGTTGCAAATTCCACTAAATAACACCAAAGAACACATGGTCGCAACACCCCACTGTAGGCATGTAAGCTGATCTAACTGGCATCACAAGGTATTATTGTTGTCCTCACCCCCACCCAGGGGTGTGAGTGTCCAAACCTACCTCCAAATGCAGTGTATATACACAGCTGTTGCTGTAGAAGAAATGGCCAGCTGTGGACCTTCCCGTCAGCCTTCCTTCACATCCTTGGATATTTCCCCTACTATCTGTCCCTCTTTGTGCCCCATTAACACCACTTACCTATCAACCCCTTTTTTTTTACTATTAATGTTCACAGTTACAAGTAGGTGACACCCTCTACCCCAACTATATTGGCAGAATCTGGAACCCCCTACCCACATGTATTATCTCATCTGTCCCACACAACACATGTAAATAACACATGAAGGAACACCTCAAGCACACTTGAATCAGCACATGCTCACCACCTGGCAAAATCCCCCCAACTTACACTCTATACCACTAGTGAAACCAACACCTCCTGTCCTGCCTCGCATACAAATCCCATCATCCTTCAAACCTTCTCTATTGCTCCCCTACCAATCATTCCAACAGCCTACTATGCAGTTACAATGCCCCCCCCCCTTTACCTACCTACCTACTCCTTCACTATTCTCTTCTACTCTACCACACAGGTATGGAATAACTAAACCTAACCCGAATACCTGAGTGTAACCTATCCAGAACTGTTAAACTGGAATCTCACTTCACCTTAAACTGACCTTTGTCAACAGTCATACCTGACATGTATAATACCGACATGTTAACATAAACTAAGCATGACGAATGAGGTACATAGCTATGTTAAGTCTGTTACTCTCTATGAATGTGAACAATTCAGTATTACTTGTAATGTGTAGCTTGGGTTTACTGTGGAGCCCCACTCCCCGGGCCACCGCTGACAATGGAGAAGCATTTAGTCGGATTGTCCCAGTCAACAAATGTGACCTAAATATATGAAGTAGCATGGGGGTATGCAGGAGCAAGCGGGTTTAAGCCTGTTTGTGTGGAGGTAAGCAATGCCCACACCGGTTAAGCAATGTAGAGGCCAACTCAGTCTAAGACACCGTAACCAGAGGTCAGCAATGCTGAGCCTCGCGCACACCAGCACATACCCACCTACACTTGCTCTACAGTGCCTTAGGCACTCTGTAGCCAACAGCTCTCATTGTGCCCATTAACAAAATAATCTTCAATTCCAGGTTGCAACCCCCCCAACCCTGCACACTATAGTCTAAGTGAGTTACCACTAAGCCATGGCAGATACACATTCAGCTGCTGTTATCACAAACATATCATCCAGCACAGCCATTCAACAGTATAGGAAATGTATGTAAGTATGTAGATTAATACTAGCAAACGTGTACATTGCTCAATCACAGTATTCCAAGCAGTCTATGTGTAACAAAGAACAGTGGCTGTCCAATCATACTGTGAGAACAGTAGTCTTGCATAATACTGAAGAGAATAATGAAAAAGGTGCACGCCGTGGGGGCGTGTGGGTGTGCTTCATGCACAGAATGTCATACCTGGGGTGTCGGGTCTGCGGAACCGGGAGATGAGGCTGGCCTGGTGTGGGAACTGCTGCTTCTCAAACCCCTGGCAGGATGCTACCAGTGGGAGAAACAGTGTAGACCAGCTAAGTCTATGCTTGACACAACAACAGGTCCGTCCCTGGCGGGACGTACCAAAAATTGTGAGTCATATAGATGTTTCCACCCATATTGGAGGAGGATCAAGGGAAGGCTTGTACGTATGTGGACTAAATGGATGAAGAGCCTGCAGAATCTTGAGGTCGAGACAGTATAATGGAGGAGTACCGATACGTGCAGAGAGGGAAATGTGTGGAGGTGTGGTATGGCTGGGCTAGCAACTGGAGAATGGATGGATGCTGTGTACGTGGAGCCCGGGAGCAGGGTGAAGGAAACATGGGTATTACATATTGTAGAAATATGCAAATGAAGCTGAACAGCAATAGTGTAGTGGGTAGAGCATTCAACCTATAAGCAGGCATTCACAGTTCGAGTCCCACTGTAGCACAGTCTATTTTACATGGCAAAACACATTATAACCAATATATTTGTTGCAAAACCCACTAAATAGTTATATATATGAACTGGAGTACTGCAAGAAATGCACATGGGACTTGGTATCAGTGTCAGATGGAATAAGGCACTAGTAAGCAGGTGTAAGCACAAATAAGCAACAGTAAGCATATGTATGCACTAGTAAGCAGGTGTAAGACCTTACAACTGCTCTAAAGTGCCTTAATCACTCTGAATCCAATGGACCTTTGTCAGCCCAGCAACAAAATAAACAGCCATGCAGGTCATGAACCCAGGACCCTATACACCATAGTCCCAGTAGCTATCCACCAAGCCATAACAGAAGTACAGAAGAATGGGGTAGTAGTAAACATGTCCCCACCATAGTATAACCAAACTGAACCTGTGAAAGGCATCAGTATACAGTCATATGTGCCATAACTGACTACAGAACATACATATGTGAACTGGAGTACTGCAGTAAGTCCAGATGTGAGGTGTTATTGTAAATAAGTGTAGAGGTTCCCAGGACCTCATACAGTGTACGTACATGTGTCAAGGATTCATGACACATATATAACAAGTGATGAAGGGGAAATCAATGCCAAAAGGCAAATATCATGCAACTCTAATAATACGCATCGCTAAGCGTAGCACAACACTGGCTCCCAGACTACTGGCAGGATACTACTAGTGGGGGAAACAGTGTCAACCTGCTAAGTCTACTCTTAAACAAATGCACATCCATCCCTGGTGGGATGACCCCAAACTTCTGCTAAAAAGAGTCTTCGGGGTAACATACTATGCCTCAATGATAAGCAAAGACGGTAACGTATGCTCGCGGACTAAATGTGTCAGAAGCCTGAAGATCCATGGGTTGGGAAAACATACGAGAAGGGTCCCGAGAAGTGGAGAGTGGGCAATGTGTAGTGGTGTGGTTAGATTCAGCTGGAACCTGTAGGAAGGATGACTGATGTAAAGGGGGAACAGGGGGAAGGGAATGATGGGTATGACATTATGGACCGAGGTGTGTTGGGGTTGGATGAACCCGTTCTAATGGGACTGGCCCGTGGATGTCAGAGAGAAAGGAGGGGGAGATACAGGGAAGGTACTGGGAGATACCATTTCCCATGGCAAACCACATTATGGGTAATATGTATATTGCATAACCCACGTAATAACATATATATATATATATATATATATATATATATATATATATATATATATATATATATATATATAAACTGGAGTACTGCAGGAAATGCACATGTGAGGTGTCAGTATCATAATGCATAAAGCAGTCATTAGGTTAAGCAGCAATAAACTGTTGTAAGCATATGTCAGCACTAGCTATCTGTAGGCATATGTAACCGGAGGTTTGTGTTTGCATGACGGTGAGCACTGCGTACACAAAGTAAGCAATTTTGAGGCTAACCTGGTGTAACTGGATGTTACCTGCAGGTGGCAATGCTTACTGTCGCAAACACGCTCACAACTGCTTATAAGTGCCTTAATCAACCTGTATTCCACCGTCCTTGTTCAACCTTGCAACATAATTGACAGCCACTGCATGGCCCGAACCCAGGACCCTGCATACCACAATCATAGTGAATTAACAATACACCATGTCAGATATACATACATCCCATGTATTCCCAGATACAGCACAGTCAATCTGCATAAGGGGAATTGTACTAATATCATAACACTCAACCTCTTATTGCAAACATTCTGGACACATTGTGACAAAAGTGGGGTACAAATTGGGATAAATATGAAATATTGTTCATATACATGTAAAACATTGTTAGTTAAACAGTGATCTGTTTTAATACACATAATCTAAACAACATGATGTCTGCAACTGTAATGTATCGGCATTCCTGACTGACCACATGCCTGACATCATCCATGTCAATTGGCCAGACGAATGCGGGACAAGCCATTAGTGTGCGCCAATCATGCATAGACATATGGACAGTTATAGATCTGTAAATGTACAGAGATACACAGGTACATATAAATGTATGGCTCACCATACATCATATCACATCAATGGTATACAGGTAAATAGATAAATATGTCCACATATATATATATATATATATATATATATATATATATAGATAGATAGATATATATATATATATATATATATATATATATATATATATATATATATATATATATATAGATAGATAGATATGTGAATTGCGGCACCAAATAGGAATAACAACTGGAACCTCCACCACAAAATAACTGTCCTTATGCACAGTTAATGGGGGTGGGGGTTCAAATGAGGGGTACCTGGTGATGATTGCTATGTTCCCCCTACCACAGCCATAACAGATATGCTGTGCAATGCAATATCCAGCATATGCAGTTCTTGACCCCAGGACCTTCCGCAACACAGCTACAATGGTCTAACAGTAAGCCACTACAACTGTATAAAGTCAGGGCAATATCTGAAACATATCATCCAGTCCAGTCATGCAACTGTACAGAGAAAGTATACCATCATCTAGATGTATCTGTGTGTAAATATATTAATATCTACACTGACAACATATCTACATATGTGTATATATATATATATATATATATATATATATATATATATACATATAGCTTTCTAACACTATATACATATATAGTACTATATATGAACATATATACATGCTAATGCCTACATCGACACATATATGTGTCTACACGTATATGTCTACATATATACAGCAAGTTACATATGTGTATGCAGACATGCATCTATGTAGGTATATATAGACATAGTTATATATAGGTCAGCAGATATATATATATCTATATCAGTATATAGGGCCATACATCTGTAGAGAGCAATAGCAGATTAACAAACACACATATGTCCACATGCACCATTACTGGGGTTGAGAGGCCCCACAAACTATTCGTCTTGTACAACTAGGCATCCCCCCCATGACCAAACACATCCACCCCGCAATACACTACCAAGTGTTGCAGATCCCATAACCAAGACCTGACACGACATGGGCACAGGAAGTTAACAGTACAACATCCCAACTCTATGATGTCAGGCTGGTATTGTTGACATATCATGCAGTACAGTCTGCCTCCCATAGGTTATGTAAAATGTGATAGCCATCAACATCCCCAGGATACAGATACACAGACACAGATATGCAGATACATATATACATATGTACACATATATATATATATATATATATATATAAATTTATATATATATATATATATATATATATATATATACATATATATGGATATAGATGTGACTACACATACACACGCAGATATATGTACAGTAAGATACATATGCAGAAGGCACACACAATATGGAACAGCCACTATGCCTACAGTTAACTCCTGAACAACTGGACAAGGTATGGGCCACCCATACAAATGACAATCGTTGCCTGCAACATATACCCACAGAGAGGTCATAGGGAAAACAACACACACAGGTTTGCAGAAATGGAATACCTTTCATTGTGTACTATTACAGTTCTACATGCCATATCATATAGCTGTTCAGACAGTGACATTCATATAAACAGAGGAATGCAACTGTGAAACAGTTATACTAATACAGTAGTCTGGAAAGGTTCACAGCTGTCACTGTCCAGGCCAAGCCCTTAAAATTGTACAGTAGTGAGGACAGACTGGGCCACAGGATACCAGAGGATTAACAATATGTAATGCAGGTGTATAGTTCAGCAGCCTCTATCTATACTCTGTACAATAGCTGTGGGTGGTAATGATATCATGTGACCAAATGGGTTCTAACTGTGACATAACAAGGCATAACTGACACCATCACATGCACACTGACAAGCAGAACAGTCTGTCTGGCAGGAAGCAGTAGGCTTGCAGTAACCAAATATATGTAAGTGATGTAAATATAGGTGAAGTATATGGCATTTACATCAAGATACCTTAAGGCAGCTCACCCCTGATACCCCCACATATTTAACAGCCTAGGTCATTTATGGTGCTCCCCCCAGACTCAATAATACAGGGCCATATACCACTGTTACATACACTGGCCTCTAGAGTACATAAGAGCACATATGTATTGTGTAGGTGATGCCCACACATATATGGCCGCAGCCCCACCATATGTGTATGTGTGGGGGATACAACAGCAGTGGACTGATGGCAGCAATGGCAGTGTGATATACTCACAGCTCACTACAGAACATCCCCCACAGCATTTCATATGTGCAAAGCTTGATATTTAGGTCATGTACTGATAGCACTCAACACACACACTGCCGGTGGAATATCTGACACAGGACCTGTGTGGTGGACAGACAACACATGATAGGCACACCTCTGGCCACCAAGAACATAGGCCCACAGTCGAGAGCTATGCAGACAGACTGCATTCCAAGGTAAAGTAGTATGTACACACACACCCTGTAACACCAGTACTATACAAAGCATAACACAACTCTACTCACACTCTGTCTGTAGTTCCTGAACCTCCTACAAATATGTAGCTGCCCTGAGTGTGCAGGTTCTCCTGTAAGAGGTATTGCTACCTGCTCTCTGTATCACAGATGCCCACACAAACATAGGTCTGTGCAAACATCCACAGAATGTCCAGGTTATGTCATCAAATATAACCCCTACTGTACATAATATGTGAAGCGGTCTGACATCTCACTGGCTTGTTAGCGGATATGATGACACTAATTATCATGTACAGCACATACGTGCCACATCATGCATGACATATGTACGCAGGTTGGCAAAGTTGTGGCTGGCAGCACATACACAGGGCCAATAATGACATGTTGCTGTGATAACCTCATACATTTACTGTTGTAACAGGGTTTGTGGCAACATATGTTCTATGAGGGATAAGACTCCAGTAACTGTCATGGGTTTCACCATCTACAGACTGCAATCCTCACACTACCGTCTGCAGTCCACAGATAGATGCTCCATTGGTAACACATGAAACCAAAGGCATAACACACTGCCCTGTCTGCAGATGACCCTGCAGATGGGGATTCCACATAAACAGGAACTGACATGGCAGGTATGGAGACATGTAGGAAAGACATATCCACACACACACTGTTAAACCACATGCAGTATAGCAGCACTTACAGTCTGTAGGCAGGACAGGCACATCCCCCTCCAGTGTGTTGCCCTCTTTCCACAGTGTATGTTGTTAGAGGTAAATTCCCAATCCATCTCAGATGCTGGTTGCTAGCCAACAGATCTAGTTCCTGCTCACAGTGAATGACAAGGGCCAACACCAACATGATGTTCCTAGATATCAGAGTGTGTTTCCATGCAATTGGCTATGGGAATGTTACCATAGCTGTTCCACATGCAATCAGCTAGGGGAGGGCTGCGATTTGTGCAGAGGCCATCAGCTGATCATGAGCATCACTTAAAATACACATGCTGCTGCTTAAGCAAAGCAGGTGTAGGTCTCCACATCCACCAGAGAAGGAGTGGGAGAGGCAGACAGAGGCAAAGACATGTCAGGAAGGGGTGGGAGTGTAAAACTAAAGAATGTTTGTGTCACACACCTACCAGCACAGGGTATCAAACCCTTGACAATTATGTACTGCTATCACAGTTCAGTGCAGTTATTGGATATGCCACATGGGTTACCTGTTGTGGAGCCCTCAAAACATATCTGTGATGGTGAGTGACATCTGCAACAGGGATACGGTAGGTGACGTACATGTGCCTGTCCGCATGAACAGGTGCCAGCGTCAACACAGCCACATTCTCACAGGGACATGCACACATCGACACACTTGGCAGGGCCAGGAGTACAACTCATCTGTAGTGGGATTGCAACAGCACATCACTGTGCAGGTATCACATGCACCACGTGGGGTCATACGGAGGTTGTATGGGCAAAGGGTATGAGGAGGTGTCTGACATCAGAAAGCATGCTTCAGTATGCCCATGGGGGTTGTAGTGAGTGTGGATGTGAACATATGCACCATACAACACACAGGCAAACACACAGGGTGCTAGTACTGACATGCATGGGTGCATGTCTGCATGGGTGTGTGGTGGTTGACTGTGGCAGCAGGCTATACAAGGGTAGGCGATGGGTATACCTTGGCATCAGGCCACATGACAATGGTCTGCATTGTGTCTCAGGGCTGTAGTCTCTGCACTTGCCCACACAGGTGAGTATTGTATCCCCCATCCAGTCACCTGGGTGACTATTGTGTGTGGCCAATGCTGTGCATCACTTGCCATGTATGTGTTCCTTAGTCCATGACATGGATGGCGTCTGGGATGTACGCACCTCCCACATGCATGTACAGTGACATGTGGAAGTGTACCTGGGGTGTCTGGCCCATGTTGTGTACACAGATTACCATCATATGTGCCAGTCTTGCCCACTTGTGGCGGGGACCCGTAATGGGCACCAGGTTTGCTCTGCACCTACATTGATAGCATGCTAACATCATTCCCTGGTGTCAGTGGCATCTGTCCATACAGAGCATGTTGTCAGGCATAGTATGTCCATTGTGGGACACATGTGATGGCACCACAGGTGGTGCAGGTGTCCATTGTGGAACATGGTGGAGGTGCACTGTCAGCATGTATGTGCATATTGGGCAGATAGACAGGGTGACATGCCCTCTGTAGCCCACTGCTATCATGCCATAGTTACTATGAGTGGCCAATTTGCAGTGTACTACCCACATATTGGCTGTTGCCTAGGCATGTGTGTGTATGAGACGGGTTGAGAGTGTGCTCTGGGTTATACTGGGGTTGCTAAATGTGATTGCCAGGCCTTGATGTCACATGTATGGGTATGGCTTTGCACCCTAGCCTCTCAGCTATTTCACATCTGTTATCCCCGTACAGTGGACATTGTGCTATATTGTAGTGCCACCATATAAGAAATATGCAAAACCCACTCCACATTGGCCACAGGTGCCACACTCTCACAACCACCTCTACACAGGATACGAGTTACGAACACACACACGCACACACACACCTGTCATGTCTAGGAGTGGAACCCCTATCTAACTAGTTTATTACACCAAAGCACTATGCAGTTATAGTATGCGCCACACACATTACTGAAGTACTCCTTCCCCAAAGGTATATTTCACAATGAATGACATCAGCAGGATTGCCAAAGTAGGCCACTTGAAATGTACTGTGGGTGACTACCCTAAAATGCACTGCTCCCTACACAGACAGTGAGACACACACAAAACATCTACAACCGACATGTGCGGGTATAGAACCTCTGACAGAGGTCTATACCACACTATAGCATGGAGCTGTTATAGGACGCACCATGGAGCCATTTGAAATGTACTGCATGTGACTAGCCCATAACGCATTGCTCTGTATACAGACATTGACACACACAACACATCCAGAACTGCCATGGGTGGGGATGGAACCTACCACAGTTCTAAATCACAATCCAGCAGTACACAGTTACAGGATGCACTATGAAGATTACTGGGCTACAACCTTCCCAGAGGTGTATTTCAAGGTGGGTGATATCAGCAGCCTTGCCAAAGTCGAGTATAGGAATTGTAAGGAGTGTGACTACCCTAAAATGCATTGCTCTCTACACAGACAGAGACAGACAGACATGCACACTAACACACACACACACACACACACACACACACACACACACACACACACACACACACACACACACACACACACACACACACACTTGCCAGGTTTGGGGTTAGAATACCTATCTAGCTACTTTATCACACTACAGCAGTACGCAGTTACAGGACACTCTACGGAGATTAATAAGCTAAAACCTTCCCAGAGGTGTATTTCTAGGTGAGTGACATCAGCAGCCTTGCCAAAGTCGAGTATATGAATTGTAAGGAGTGTGACTACCCTAAAAAGCATTGCTCTCTACACAGACAGGCACACACACACACACACACACACACACACACACACACACACACACACACACACACACACACACACACACACACACACACACAGTTACCAAGTCTGGGGTTAGAACACCTACCTAGCTACTTTATCACACTACAGCAGTATGCAGTTACAGGATGTGCTAAGGAGATTACTGGGCTACACTTTTCCCAAGGGTGTATTTCAAAGTGGATGACCTCAGCAGGAGTGTCATAGTAGGGCTATGGGGAGGGCAGTGTGTGTGCATGGGCCATAACCCATTCATCTAGAGGTTGTTACACCACATGCAGGCACACGCAGGGTTATATTCCGCAGGTACATGTATACAGCTGCTAGATGACTACTTCCTTGTACAGTCATGTTGCACAGCTAGCACTTGCACCACATAGTCCGTAATGCTGACAGATACCGGTGGCTAATGTCTAAAGTGAATTACATCTGAGCCTCATGTGGTTGTAGCCATTTGGCTGTGTGCTGGGTGGGACAAGCCTCATAATGGTTGGCTCCTTGTCACAGTCACTCTCTTCCACACATCTATGTACATCTATGTTTGGCTTATTATAGTGTATTGTCCTTGGATATATGCCTGTATTCCTATCCACTGTGTGTGCAAAGCATGAGTGGTGCATACTGAGGAGTGTCTGCACTAACATCTGTGACTGCCAGATATGTCTGGTCCACTGTTGGTTGCAGACATAGGCTTCATTTGTTTAGGTGTGTGAGCATGCCCATTATGACCTTTCAGTATGTTGTTGACTGACATTGCCTTTATTCCTCTGTGTGTGTGAGCATGCCCAGTACACCCTTCTGTATAGAATGTGTGGATCAATTCCAGGTAGTTTGTACTCTAGTGCAGACCTTTGTGTTGTACACCTACAGGTAGCAAAGTGTTTCTGCAGGGTATCCGTCAATCATTTGGCAGTATGGGGACAAACTGTGCAGGGGATAGTGTGTACTGTAGGTAATTGTGTCTGTGCTGCTTCAGCTGCATGGTACTGCTGTTAGCAGAGATATTCAGACGTGTACTGTTATGCACTGTGATGTTTTCTGTCTTCATGTACTGTCAGGTGGACATTCTTACTCATAATGATGTCTTGGGGACAAGGGTGACTGCAGCTGTGTCTGGTATTGTGGGCAGGAACCTACGTATTCATGGTAAGTTATGCCATTCTGGAGGGGGAGCTGCAGACATTTGCTGCTAGGTCTGTGTATCCGGTTCAGCACCTTAAAACAGTGCTGGCAGAGGATCCCATACTTGTACACCAATTGACATGACAGTATGGGCTTATCTTGCTGTGGCAATGACTCACAGCTGTACAGATTTGCACAGGTTACCCAGAGGCAGGGGCCATGGGTCAGGATATTAACCCTATTGTGGTGTATGGGCAGGTGTGTAGCCACCCATTTATGTGTTTGCAGCCAGGGATAGTGTGTGCACACAGCTTGGTGTCAGACCCTGCCCATTCCATGCTGCTCATGCTCCCCCCCCCCGTTATTTTAACCTCTTCCATACATTATGCATACATTCTCTGATACTTTCCCTAAGGGTATCACCCCATCACAGGTATGTGTTAGTGTTGGTCCACAGTTCATGCAGTGGGACATGGTGGACATGTTACTGTGGTTTGTCCACATGGCCTTGCATATGGCTTATGTGTAATGTGTTATGTTGTTATTTGGGTGTCCATGACATAACATGCATTGGCAGTACATGTGAGACACAGGTCTTTGGCAGAGGCCTGCGGGGCATTAGGTTTTGCTGCGGGCCACATGTGGCAGGCCGTTGCATTCTGTCTGGCCTACAGTCTCAGACCTCCATACAGTATATTCCCCTGGGGTGACAGGGTAGGTGTGATAGGTGTTCATGCAAATACCTTCTATCAGTCTTGATTGGGTGGTGTGGATGCTGGCAGGGTGCTACGTACAGCTAGGGACACACCTGCATGGGACACCTGCACTGCATGCTGCATTCTTCCACTATTGCCATGTACAGGTGGGGTCATACCGTACCCATTCCCCACAGCAGGGATATGACCAGAGAGGTACCTGTGGGTGGTATTTGTATGAGCTGGGTGCATGTGTGCTATGGGCACTACTTGCATCTGACACACAGATATACATGGGGCATTCCAGTTATGCTGGCATGTGCAGGTACATCAGCTGTTTTCCAGTACATCATTGCTAGCTCCTTTGTGATCTGCAAGTGTTCAGGCAGACATCACCGGTATTCCCTACTACAGGACCAGTTACTGTGATGCATACCTGTATGTACAGTTCCAAGAGTGTCTCCATTTCACAGTGACACGATATATACTGTATGTCTGGGGTACTGCTTGTATATCTAGCCCAACAGCCATGCCATGTCAGTCTTTCAGATGGCGACACATATTACCACCATACATTTACAATGACTTACTGCTAGCAAGTGTTATACTGGTGGGGATTGTCTTTGGCACTGCAGTTGTGAGGGCTTGTCCATGTCATCAGCAGTAGTGGGCAATGGCCACCAGGTCTTACCTCAACATGCATACATAATGACCACTCTCAAAATATGAAACACACACCATCCTAACACACACAGACCTGCATATTGTGCAAATGCTACAACCTATCCTGGTACCTTGGCCACCTCTGGGCATCTCTGCTCCACTCGTATTATATCTACTCATACATGTTACTACATTTCTACACAGGATTGGGGGGCACACCTGACTGTTACTACATTTCTCCACTGGATTGGGGGGCACACCTGACTGTTATTACATTGCTATGTAGGATGGGGGGCACAAGTGACACTTGTACACATTTGCTATGACTGTACTGTTATGTCATGTACTCCATTTCACTCTGTATTGCTAACTATCACGCTGACTAGAGGCACACCAGTGTACTACAGATCGTGGCTTTGGTTGCCCTACATATTATTGTCTGATGTCCTACCTTTCAGAACTAACATCCCACTGCCTGCCCTGCTGTGGTCTGTCTGTGTAGGCCTGGGGGTGGGGTTAACCATAGCCATCATTCTGGGGCTATGGCGCAGGCCCTGTTTGGGTTTGTCTCCACCTGTCCTGCTGGCTGCGACTGTTGTTGGGTATGTGAACCATCCTGACTGGCATGTGTGGGTCATATGGACACACATTTCGCTCAGCACATTTCCTTCAGTGGTTTTTGTCACCCTGTGTAGTACTGGCTACTATGGTGACTCCAGTATGTGTTACACATGTCAGGGTGCCACTGTGGGTGTCTACTGTCTGCTGCCGTAACATTCAGCCACCCAATTCCCTTGCATGCTCACATCCATACCATAGCTACAGGTGACAACACATTCTACTCCATTTGGCTATTGGTAGGTTGATTGAATTACCTTGTGGGTGTGCCAGACTTGTGGATGGTGCTGGAGGGCTGCCTATGTCAGATGCACATAGTACACTCCCTATACATGGTTGAGCACAGGTGGTATCATGTTTGGCATCCCTTTTACTGTATGTACAAGTCAGAGAGAGGTGTCATTCCCTGGGACCCCACTGTGTCAGTGCATGTGCTATACATTGCCTCTTTGCTAAGGCCAGGGCATATTGGGCATGTCTCCTTCTGCCTACTGGGACAGGCTCAGGTTATTCTTCCTCCAGGTCACTCTGTGCCTGTGCAGGCCTTGGCATTGGTGGGGAGCTGTGTGGCCCTACCCCATGCTGTTCCTGCTGCAGCTGTTTCTGCAGGCTCATATTGTGTACCATAGCACATACCATAACAATTTGGGTACATGTAGCTGGTGAATACTGCAAGGCTCAACTGGATGTGTCCAGACACTGGAACCATGACCTGAGCATCCCAAACACATGCTCTATTATATGTCTGGCCTGTGCGTGTGCCTCATTATGGCATTCTTGTTCGGGTGTGTGTGCATTTCTGATGAGTGTCATCAGCCATGACTCCAGTGTATACCCAGCATCTCCCACTAGGTGACCGTAGGGGATGTCCCCATTGGCAAATCTCTGGTACAGCTGCGTCAGATGCTATATGTGGGAATTGTCATAGCTTCCAGGGCAGCCAGCACACACATTCATTATAATGCTCTGGGCATCACATACGACCTGGCAGTTGATGGAGGAGATGCCTCTGCGGTTGATGTAGGCCCTACCCTGCTTACCAGGTGGTGCTTTGATGCATATGTGCGTGGAGTCTATAGCACCCACTACCCTAGGGTATTCTGCTATTTGGTGGAAGAGACACATATTGCTGGTCAACACCTCACGGGTGTTGAGGAATTATATGGGATCACTGGCATGTGCTGACATGGCATCCAGGAACTGGTGGAATACTCTGGATGTTGATGCCTGCTAGATCCCCACAATATCCCCAGTTGTTCTTTGGGAGGTACCTGTGGCTAGTATACCTAGGCCTACACATACCTTGGTATCTACTGGGATGGGTTCCCCTCGGTCAGTTTGGTGTGTCAGGTGTGGCCGGCACAGCTCAACTACTTGCTGTAGGAGGTTTCTGTCCACCCTATAGCGCTCTACTGTCTCCAGCTCATGTAGCCCCTGGTAGGTTACCCTGGGTCTGTACACTGTTCTCTGTCTCCTCATTGTGGGTTGTTCTGCAGTATGCACATTCTCACCACCCTCAGCCTCTTGCACATGTTGTTCTATGTTGCTTGCTGCAGCCCTTCTCATTTTGTAGGTTTGTTTGTTAAAATTTCCCGGCTTGTGTACACCAGTGGTGTAGAGTGTGAGAAAAAACAGTGGGGAAGATGTTTGCTTAGTTTACAGTAGTGTTCTGGGCTGGGCTGGGATGCTGCCTGTGTAATTGGCTGCTTCTGATACATTTCACCTGCCAGATAAGCTAGTTCTCTTTGATTACCTTCCTACTGCTGTTTTCCCTTCTCATTGCCCTTCTCTTTGGGCTGGGGCCGTGCCGTTTAAACAGAGTGCTCAGATGTGCACACTGCTGCTGTTTCCTGGTTTAACTTCTTTTTTCTTCCTGTAGAACCTGGTGCATGGCACGCACACCCGCTTACATTTTGTAAAGAGTGCTCGGCAGGTTTAGACACACCCCCTAGCTTAGCTGTGCTAAGCTAGGAGCATACCTGAGCCACAGGGCTCCAATCCACTTACAGTATGCCTGACACACTCACCCATGATGTCACCTACCTCCTAGTCTTGCACTCAGCTATTCATACTCTTACACTGTTGGGACATGCCTCACATGCTGGGGAAAACTGGGATTCACTATCCTTCCCCTCATTTGCATAGGATTGCCTGCTAAGGCATAGTTACATGTGTCACACTGCACCTCCCCCCTTAGCAACCACTATTCATTCGCCAGGTTGTCTTTTGCCTGCCATTGACTTACATGGCAGAATACTGATTTTAGTTAGACTGCTTTTTTAGGTTTATTTTCTTATTTTCCCACCGATCCCATTTGCACGCCGCTGCCCTATGCTTAAACAGCCGTGAACTGTGGAACTACAATAAAACTTATATTTTTTACTTTTTGTATTGTTTGCAATGCCAGTGGCCTTATACTTGGCCATTGGCATGCTTCCTCTATGATATGCAGACTTTATTTGGAGCTGTCATGTCTTTGTTTTGGATTTTGCAGACCCGTACTCAGTTACTAACTGAGTACATTTTTACCATTTACACTAGTCCTGCACGGCCTGATTCCAGCTTCCTGGATAGCAGATTTACCTAATTTGCATGGTTTTCACCTGCAAATGGGGTAAGTTGCATACGGGGGCTGGGAACATGCAGGACTAGTGCAAGAGTACGTGGATTGCTCGGCCGCCATATTGCCAACATTACCTCCTACACTAATCATGCACACTGTGCAAGCATTTGAGAATCTGGGGGATTATTTTATACTTGATAAATCCAGAAAAGGCCATTTTACTGTTGTAGAACATTTTGTGGCAGTTTCAGGTCTTTATGGAATATAAAATAAAGAAGCTAAAATGAAAAATATTGAGGTAAAGTATGCACCCACACATTAATTGGTTCAGCAATACTCATAGGCACACCATAATATACAATATTTAGATGTATGTATTAAAAAGGGTTCTGTCATAGAGGGTCAATATGTGGGAAGAGACTAAATGGAAGATTGTACTGGAAGTTTCTGAAAATAGAAATGGATAGTAAGATATAAGCAGTGAAATGTTTTTAGCCCCTTTAGTCTTGTATACTGGCAAGGCATATTTTTATCATTTGAAAGAGAAGATGTGGGTGACAATTACTAAAGAGTTGAAAATATTTATTTGGGAGAGGAAGAGGACAATTTGGATAATTTGATTCTCCCTATAGAGCAAAGTGGATTAGGTTTGCCTGATTTGAAGGAGTAGTTTACAGGTACACAAGTTAAGGTTCCTATTCATAACTCAAAAGGATGATGATAAAATGGGGGGGTTTGAGAGAAAGCAAGATACTAGAATTTTAGATGCAAGTCTTTAAGGAGAATAATAACACCCATACGAAATCTATTCAGAAAGTAGCTCAAAACATTCAAACAAGGAAGCTAACAAGTAAATGGTGAGAGGAGATTTTTTTCCCAATAGTGATGACTCCAAACAGGGGTGTAGAAAATAGGCAAGGGGTGGGTTGGAATTTACTGGAGAAAATTAGGCTATAAACCAAGGTACTGGAGACAAAATGAAGAAGGAAAGATTATAGAGTGGGATGAGGCTAAACAGGAGTTTGGATTGTAGATAACAGATTGTCTTACCTATCAGGGATTTCTAAAAGAATACAGGCAAATAGGAAATGACAGGGAGTGCTAAGTGAAATACAAGATTTGATAGAGTTTTTAGTTGCTGGTCTTTCACTTAACATTTCTGTTTGCCTATACTCTATTATCAAACCCTGGCAGAGAAGACAGTCTGTAACCTGCAGTTCAAGCTTTCTCTTGGCCTCATCTGTTCTATTACCTTTCCTTCCATAGTTATTTCCTCCTAATACCTTGGGTTTTTGCTAGTTTTCTACAATAAATTCCAGCCTTTCTTGTCTATTTTCTCTGTCCCTAGTGGTAAAAGCTCCTTTCTCCATTCCTATGTTGGCTTAGTTGTTAGAATATTCTCTGCTATTTTATGAATACAATATTCTGTACTGTTATTGTTATTCTCCTTAAAAAAACTGCATTCAAAATCTTATTTTCTTTGTTTATTGAACTCGTCCTTGTTTCATTACCATGCCTTTCCACTTTGATTTGTATCCTTCTGCTTGTTTTAATATACGAGTCTTAACTGAGTGGCTCTAAAGTGTCCATTCAAATCAGGTAATCCTAAACCCCCATTTTCTGTGGGGAGAAACAACTTATCCCACTTAACTCTTGCCCTGTTTCCCTCCCAAATTAATTTTTTCAATTCTTATTTAATGATGACCCACAACTTCTACTCTGGTTGATAAACATATGTCTTGCCTACATATATATATATATGTGTGTGTGTGTGTGTGTGTGTGTGTGTGTGTGTGTGTGTGTGTGTGTGTGTGTGTGTGTGTGTGTGTGTGTGCATGTATGTATAGGCTTACTATTAAAACATCGAACATCAGAATGTAAACCTATCAAAAATGCGGTTTATTTGTTCTATGTTTGGAATACAAAGTAGGGTGAAATATCGGACACTAATGCAGGTGAAGTCGAATTCAACTTCTGAAATCTGGTGTCCCCTTTGCAGCAGTACGTATGGACCAGATCCGTACTACAAAGCACTGGCAGTCATGTTTTTGCAGGAGGGCAAGCCCCCCCCTGCACCCCTGTGTGGGGAACTGCACTCCCACACCCCCAGCCAGTTATATATTCCAACTCCGAGATCACACTACAGTGCGGAAAAGGGTAAATCTCCTGATTTGCACTGTCCCTGTCTTCGATTTTCCAAAGTCGACATTGCAACTGTCTAACAAAGGGTTTTCTGCATTCTGACTACCGCACATGTAAGTTTCACACAAGGCACATTCAACATACAGATAATAAACCACACACACACAAACACACACACACACACACACACACACACACACACGCACACACACGCACACACACATATATATATATATATATATATATGTGTGTGTGTGTGTGTGTGTGTGTGTGTGTGTGTGTGTATGCATACACACACACTTATGTAAATAAAACTAAAGGGACTAGAAACATTTTAACTGCTTGTATCATTACTATCTATTTCCTTAATCAAGAATTTCCAGTTTCTCAGTTTTTGTATTTTATTTTGTTTAGTCTCATCCCACATATGCTTAACTGCCATAGCAGAATCCCTGTTAATAGTATTCCATCTTATCTTGTCCCCATAAATATGGGTATCGCTGAACCAATTTGTGTGTAGGTACATTGTTTTACCACTATAGCCTTTATTTTTATTTATTTTATATCCTGAATGGACTTGAAATTGTGTCAAAATGTACCAGAGCATTGAAAGATACTTTTCTGGATTTGTCAAGTACATCATAATATTATCTGTGAATAAAACTAATGTTTCTTGATTACCATACTAGTTTCATACTTGAATTTGTGAGTCCCTTATTTTGTTTGCCAATGAGTCTAAGTATTAAGCAAATAATAAAATGAGAAGGAGGATTCCACTGCATTGTTCCTCTGTACAACACAACTTCTTGGAGAGGAACCCTGCCCATCTTACTTCTTGCATCTGACCTTTCTTATAGCCTCCTAATTACCTCTACTAATTTATGCTGCCATTGCCGATGTCCCACATTCCCAGCTGACTCTATTGAATGCCTTCACTTCATCAAGACCCACCAGCAATAGTGGCATTTTCTAACGTTCTGCTTCTGTCTGGATCATCATTGTTCTTTTAATATTGTCAAATGTTTGCCTCACCTCCACAAAACAACACATTGATCCACATCTATCTATTATGGCAACACCTTTGCCATTCTCTTAGATAGGATATAAATACTTTATAATCACGGTTTAAAATTGAAATCAATCTATATGAAGCCTGGTAGGGGGTATTTATATTCTTTGGGTAATACATCACCACAGATTTCTTCCAAGATGTCCATACTGTCTGTCATTTCAAAATACTGCTAAACAAAATCAAACAGATCTTTATCTCTTTCTCTCATCCTAACTTCCAAAATTCTGTAGGATTCCCATATGTTCCTGGAAACTTCCTTGTTGATTGAATATACATCAACATTTTATCCCATCCTTCTTATCTTGTATTCGTTTTTCTTCCTCTTACCTTGGCATAGTTAAGTCTTCAATAAATAATTGCATGATTGCCTTTTCTTGGTTTCCCCATTCCTCTGCTTTGTACAATTTTTTTACAGAATTTCAGAAATATCTCTTAATATGGCTGTAGAATCTCTGGTTAGTTTTTTCTCATAGGCTCCCGAAGTTTAGCATCAACCATTTTTACTTTCTGTTGTCCTAGTCATTATGCTGACAGTCTTTGTGTTCTGGCATTGTTATAAAACCTGTTTAACAGCAACCTTTCTAAACTCATGCATATAGTTCAAATACTTCCATATTTCAATTTAGCACTCAGCAATTGCTCCCCTTCTTGTCCATTGAAATTTCTCTTCCTCTGCAGTACTTTAACCTTTCACAGTCTTTCTAAGTAATTCCTATTACTTCTTTCCCATATTTAATTCTCTCTTATTTCTATAATATTTCTTAACTCCATTTTTGTTTTATCCCACTTGCTACCTATACTTTATGAAGAAATGTCAGTGTTCCTTAATAATGTTCAAATAATTTCCACTACCCATTCCTTAAATTTCTTTCTTTTTAACAAATAAGTAGGAAAGCAGAGCACCTCATTTTACATTACTGCCCTGCATCTTTATCTTAGACTTTATGTATACATGATCTGAATTAGCTATTGGATGTGTTTCAAAGCTTTCAGTGAAAATACCCATGCTGTTGTGAAATGTAATTTCTATCCAGTCCAGTCAAGTTATTGTACCTTTGGAAATAATATGTAAATTCAGTCTGAGCTCCTACTAGTAAATTCACATCTTCCATTCCAAATATTGTTGTATATTTCTTCAGAAATCTACCCTCTTTTTTTATATTGCCCTTCTAAGACCCTAATATCCTAACTATTGCAAATCAGGCTCCTGTCATCATTAATAAATAATATTCCCTGCTGAAAGCTATTTATTTCTCCAAAAATCCTCTAAATCTCCATAATAGTAGTTTTAGGTGAAATATAAATAGTTGCCAGAGTAATCCTCCATCCCTGCCAATAACTCCTTATTACCACGTAACATTTCCACTTGGGGCCAGTAATCAAGGAACATGAATCCTCACTACTGACACTGGAGAAGGACTTTCACTTGGAATACAAAAGGATATACTCAGTATTTTCAGATGTAGACCTTTCTGCATCAAGCGCAATTTTCCTTAAGAGCACACAGGGAGCACGCTCAACCCAGGGTCTGGGTTTCTCTCTCTGTCTCTCCCCATATCCCCAGTAAGGCTCCCCACTGGCACAGCTGTAAAGTTAAGTCCTCAGCCAAGTGTCCAAGCCAAGTCCTCCAGCACCCTCTGCATGAAACCAGTGCTTTGTTTCTTTGCTACAAGCAGCTGATACACACACACACACACACACACACACACACACACACACACACACACCTGAGAAAGGCTGTCAGAGATTTACTGCCTTTGCCCCTTTCTGCCTAGACTTGTTGTGTCTTTTCGGCTTTTCCCGGTTAGGGGTCGCCACAGCGGAACTCCGGTCTGCTAATGATTGGCACTTGATTTTTACATGCTGAGTTGCCAGCCCTAATGCACAGCCTTCAACGAAGGTACACCCATTCACGCATGTCTTCACAGTAGACGCTCTAGCTGAGAATCAAACGGGACAATGTCTTGCTGTGAGGCGACAATGCTACCGCAGCACTAGCCTAGACTATAAGGTAGTTATCACTGCCACCGGACACTGCAAAGCCAGCTACCTAGGGCTCTTGCAAGGGTACCTACAGTGGATATAAAAAGTGTACACACCCCTGTTAAAATGCCAAGTTTTTGTGATATATAAAAAAAACGAGACCACAATAAATCAATTCAAAACTTTTCTCACCTTTAATGTGACATATAACCTGTACAATTCAATTGAAAAATAAACAAATCTGTTAGGGGAAAAAATATAAAAAATAAAAAATGTACAATAAGCTGGCTGCTTAAGTATGCACAGCCTTAAACTGATACTTTGGTGAAGCACCTTTTGATTTAATTACAGCATTCAGTTTTCTTGGGTACACATGTGCCATCAATTAAAGAGACTCTGATTAACCCCAAATAAAGTAGTAGGATTTTCCTGATATTTACTCAGTTGTCTGCTACAGCAAAAGCCATGTTTCGCAGAGAGCTTACAAAGCATTAAAGGGATGTCATTGTTGAAAGGTATCAGTCAGGAGAAGGGTACAAAAAATGTCCACAGCATTGGATATACCATGGAACACAGTGAAGACAGTCATCAAAAAATGGAGAAAATATGGGACAACAGTGACGTTGCAAAGAAC
This sequence comes from Protopterus annectens, assembly GCF_019279795.1. Lineage (NCBI taxonomy): Eukaryota > Metazoa > Chordata > Ceratodontiformes > Protopteridae > Protopterus > Protopterus annectens. The sequence continues at coordinate 1,588,841,613 of NC_056731.1, read as the reverse complement.
TGGACGTCCCTCCAAAATTGATGAAAAGACAAGACAAAAACTGGTCAGGGAGGCTGCCACGTGACCTACAGCAACACTGAAGGAGCTGCAGGAATTTCTGTTAAGTGCTGATTGTGTACTACATGTGACAACAATCTCCCATATTCTCCATATGTCTGGACTATGGGGTAGGGTTGCAAGACATAAGCCTTTTCTTACACAGAAAACCATCCAGGGCTGGCTAAAATTTGCAAAACAATGCATCAAGACCCCAAAAAGCATGTGGGAAAATGTGTTATGGTCTGATGAGACTAAAGTTGAACTTTTTGGCCACAATTCCAAAAGGTACATGTGGCACAAAAACAACACTTTGCATCACCAAAAGAACATCATCCTCATGGTGAAGCATGGTGGTGGCAGTATCATGCTATGGGGTTGCTTTTCGTCAGATGGAACTGGGGTTTTAGTCAAGGTGGAGGGACTTATGAACAGTTCCAAATACCAGTCACTTTTGGCCCAAAGCCTTCAGGAGTCTGCTAGAAAGCTGAAGATGAAGAGGAAGTTTGCCTTTCAACATGACAATGACCACAAGCATACATCCAAATCAACAAAAGAATGACTTCACCAGAAGAAAATTAAAGTTTCGGAATGGCCCAGTGAGAGCTCAGACATAAATTCAATAGAAAATCTGTGGGGTGACCTGAAGAGGGCTGCACACAAGAAATGCCCTCACAATCTGACAGATGTGGAGCACTTTTGCAAGGAAGAGTGGGCTAATATTGCCAAGTCAAGATGTGTCATGCTGATATTTGTGCTGTAATTAAATCAAAAGGTCTTTCAACAAAGTATTAGTTTAAGGGTGTGCACACTTATGCAACCAGCTGATTGTACATTTTTTATTTTTTATATTTTCTCCCCTAACAGAGTTGTTTGTTTTTAATTGAATTGTACAGGTTATAGGTCACATTAAAGGTGGGAAAAGTTTTGAAATGATTTACTGTGGTCTCATTTTTTTATATCACAAAACCTGGCATTTAACAGGGATAAGTACACTTTTATATCCACTTTAATTTTACTAAGTGAAATTAATTTTAGTACAAATGGTAGTGTTTTGACCAATGCAGCAAGGCTTTCACGAGTGGCCACAGAGTCACCAAATAGATATGAGCAATGGTAGTGTTTTGACCAATGCAGTAAGGCTTTCACGAGTGGCCACAGAGTCACCAAATAGATATGAGCACTCTGAAAGTTTAAAATATTTTCTAAAGGACCAGCCAAAATGAAAAGTTTAAATATATTTAATAATAAATAATAAAAGAACATTAAAATACTAAATATTTATTTACAATAAACACTAGGGTTTCAGCCACAGGAAATATTAAAAATAACATAGCTGGAAAGATCCACACAGTTACTGAAAAACAATACTTAACTATTCTCACTATATTTTCCCGACTGATCTGGAGAATTACTGTTCCTACTTACTTATCAGAGCAAGGCAAGATGAAGTAGGTGAGAGATCCTTCTATGTCAGGTTCCAAGAGACAAACTGCCTTGAGATTGAGACTTCAGTCTCAGCTAATACTAAAACATTATTTCTATACAGAATGAAATCACATACAACTGATCATCTGACTTTTGGTTCCCATGTAACCCCTCATTGCTAGAAACTGCCAGGATTTAGCACCTACATGTCAATAATACACACACAAGAGCATTGCTCAGATCTGGTGCAGCTTCTGGAAATCATTAAACAATTACAAACTTCTTCTTCTCCTACAGAGACTAACAAACCATGCTTCTTACAGACACTGTGTCTCTGGTTTCATTCAAAATTGTGAGATAACATATTTATGGCCTAAGCTCAATAATTTAATTTCTTATTATTTTCAAAGTTTGCTGCAGCTGGATTGTGATTTACCTCTTCTTTTCCAGTATTCTCTGTTAAAACATATGCATTTAATTCAGTTACAATAATACATCTATATTTCTTTTCTGCCAAGCAGGGTACACTGTTTGTACATTTTTAACACAAGAATCTGTACAAGTCAATTTGATATTCAAACAACATATAATTCTTTACTAAATTCCAGCTAGTTGTGCTGGCATATGTTACACATCCACTGCCCTACTTCTCCTGGCATAGCTGACAATACCTCACATCGTCAAACCACACATCTACTGTTATTTATTTTCTATCGCTTTCTATTACATTGGAGCTCTATCATCATCAGTATTATTATTCCTATTTTCCTTTATCATGATATTCTGCTAAATATGAATTCTGAAGTCTTTTCCTGCTGACATTCATATGCTCATTTCTCTCTAATTGTATCTCGTACAACATTGTTATTTGCATCTTGCACTACTTAATATAATTCTGCAGTCTTTGCTTTTTGTCTTTACCTACAATGTCATTGGCATTCCATGATAAAATTGCAAAGGCAATTACTCTCTTAAGAAACTATTACCCTCCTATATTCTGCATGGCAGTTCTTCTGAATATTTGATCCTGCTTGCAACTTCCATGCACACATTAATGCTTGGCAGACTGATCGAGTATGTATTTGGTGCTTCTCATCTCTGTTTGAACCCATGTTATATTTTCTGCCTTTTTGCTTTAATAAAACTACTCAATAAGCTAAATATATTTTGAGTATCCTAACCCTTTTTAACTCACAGCAAATGCATAAAACTATGCACACTTTCCAAAAAAGGGAAGCTAACCCTTCATATTGTGTACAGCTACTCCCACAGGCTGTACTTATTTTTAAGTTAGGTTTAACCATGCTGGAAGCGCATGGAAGAATATGTGTTCTTCCTTGTGCAAATACCATCTGTCCTTATCCTACCTGTATTTCCCTCCAAGATGTAAGAAACAGCCAGCATGCTCTCAGTTAACTGACTTTTTAGCCTTAAAAAGAATGCACTGGCAACTGTTAAATTAACAAACAAAACTGTGTACCTTTACATTTAGTATATCAGTACTGGGCTGCCTGGAATGTGGCTACCTGCAAAGAAATTCTCTTAGTATCAATCTTTGATTTATTTTTACTGAGCTTCAGGCCAGTTCCCCTTAAATGCTAATCATGATGTTTCTGTACAAATGTTCACTCATTTTCTCATTAATTGCCTGTAACTGCAGAATAACTATCTCTAACAGCTGGTACTTTTTGATTAAAAACAGCTAGTAGCTTTTACTTACATAGGAAAAAAACAGCTCTTTTTAAATACTGGAACATACTATTTTCATTAATTCAAATTTCTGGCCTGTTTTCTTAAAAAAATTGCTTATTAGCAGCATAGATAAAGAATATTAATCTGTACTCCCACCTTTATAAAAATTAGAAATGATTGTATTTTAATGCACATATAATATGATTAGTACACATCTGCATCTTCACCTAGTAGCACAAAATCACATTAAAATTAGTCATATCAGCCTTTATCTTGTTATAATATGAACCCAGGACATATTACGGTCAAGAAAAAGCACTTTCGTACATTAATAGCAACAGTACAAACAACAATCACTGATGAAAGCCTCTAACTCATATTTAAGATAACCATACAGAACTACTTTACAATATAACATGCAATTTTCATTGTTATTTGCTATAAACATTTTACTACGAACAAAATCTTTTTTATTACTTACAATTGTATCTTCAGTCCCTTCACTGTTCATCTGCACATTAATGACAAAGAGAGAATTATTCTTTTGGGTCCTCCCACCACTTTAACACAGTCAGTAAACGTTCCCTCTTTTTTAGCTGCTGCTTCTTGCAAAAGCACAGCTCTCATGTTCAAACAGCATCTTATGGAAATGACACTTTGCATTTCTGCCAATTATGTCCTACTTTCACATTATTGCTGGTTTCTTTCCCATTATCTTGTCCACCCAGCACTTGAATCTAGTTCAAGTCTAAGGTACTACTGATTTTTTTTAGTCAACTCCTGGGCTTTTTTCTGTCACACATTTTCCTTTGGAAAAATGGAAAAGGTTTCACATTCTATGGGTTTTGCTATTGTCAGAAGAATGAGAAGCAGAGTCCCTTTTGGCTTGCTGGCTAAACTTTTTTATTTCATCATTAGCCTGTTCTGAATTCAAAAATGTCTTTGATGCTCCAATCAAAAATACAGTTGTATATAGCAACTTGAATGTCACACCTGCCTTTCTACATCCCGTAATTGCAGGGATAAACTTGATTCACCTCTGCCTTCTGTTTAGTGAAAAATCATTTTCCAGAAACACTCTGGTATCCCCAGTTTTAATAACTTTCTCTTCTGCCATAATTCTGTCAGGAGCAGCTCCTTCTGCAGATATGAGGGCAACTTTACTAATATAGGTCTCGCTACTTTCTCATGGTCAAATTTGGAGCATACTTATGATGCACCTTCAGTTAACAAACTCTGATGTGGAATACATGGGCAGTTGCTTATTTTGTATTTTTTTAAACAAAAAAATTGTTATTAAATTTTCATGTATGACATAGGCAATCTTACATTTATATAAATGAAAATAAACCATTGCGACACAATCTCATTTGCAAACATTATACCTTACAAATTATGCCAGCACAACTGTAGCTGCAAATATTATACATCACCTTTAACATATCCAGTCATTGTTAGCCATCCATTACATAGCTCATTCAAATCCTGCCTTCTTTTAAACCTTCTTCCTCCTCTGCATGTATTGATCCCACATTTTCCATTTTTTTCTATGTAATTTGCTCTAACACTTTTCCAAAGATCCCAGTTCCAGTTGTTTTATCTCTGTTACTATCTTTATTACTTCTAGTAAAGTTGCTTTAGACTTTAATTTTCATTTTCTAGTAATTGCTTTTTTGGCAGCCATCCTAATTAGACTCAGCAAGGCCTTAATATGCCCAGGCAATTCCGATTCTGTATCATAGCTCAATAAAATCATTTCCCTAGTTACTCCAATTTGCTCACCCAGCATCTTCAACAGTGCAGACTGCAGGGAATCCTTAAAGTCCACCAACTCATTACACTCCCAGAAAATATGTTCCCAGTTACTTCTTTCTTCCCCATCAAATCTACCTGAGGAAAAATTCTTTGGAGCTTGCCTGGGGTATAAAAATGCCTGTGCAAGCACATCCAGGCAAAAAATCCTAAATTTTCTAGATTTTGTTGCATATTTGGGAGACATACATATAGGTCCCCATTGTTTCTTTGTGAGTTGCTTATCCAATCTCTCTTCATAATCCTTTCTAATAACCTCTAATTGATTCTTATAGTTATCTTTCAATATTTTATATGCTGTACCAATTATTAATTTCTTAATGACAACATCTGTTCTAGATTCTACCAGAAACTCTACCAGTACTGGTCTTTCATTTAGGACACTCCTATTTCTTTCTCTTTGCCTGTACTCTGATATCAATCTTTGATATGGAAGGCAATCTCTAACCCGCAGTCCAAATAAGTTATTGGCTTCTTCCCATTCCATTACCTTTACCTTGCTAGTTATTTGCTCCCAATAACTTGGTTTCTTTGCCAATTTTCTCCAATATATTCCTGCCCCCTTTTGCCTACTGTCTGTATCACTAATTGCTGTCATCCCTATCAGCAGAATATCCTTTCTCCATTTCCATATTAGCTTAGCTCTTAGAATACCTTCTGCTACTTTATGAATATGATATTCTGAGTGATTATTACTATACTCCTTAAAGGTCTACATCCAAACTCCCAGTCTCTCCCTATTACTTGAGCTTCCCCCTTGTTTCATTATAATCTCTTTCCATTCTGAATTATACTTTTCTGCTTGTGCTATGTATAGAAGCCTTAACTGTGTTGCTCTGAAATACCCCTTCAACTCAGGTAATTCCAATCTTACCTGTTCTTCTGGAAGAATAAACTTATCTCACTTGACTCTTGCTGTCTTTCCCTCCCATGTAAAATCCTTCAGCTCTTTATTATTTACTACCCACAACTTCTTCTCTGGTTGATAAAAATACGCATGACCTGTGTATAAAACTAAAGGGACTAAAAACATTTTAACTGCTTGTATCTTACTATTGACATCCATATAACAGAGCTTCCATTTCCTCAGTTTTTATATTATCTTTTGTTTAGTCTCTTCCCTCATATCCCTTAGCTGCCACACTGGTATCATTTTTAATCCATACCCCTAAATGCTTCATTTTGTCATGTCCCCATAAGTATGGATATTGCTGAACCAAGTCATATGTGGGTACATAGTTTACTGCTATTGCTTTTGTTTTAGCTTCGTTAATGTTGTATCCAGAAAAGGTATGAAACTGACTCAATATATTCCATAGCATTGTAAAGTCCCTTTCTGGTTTTCTCAGGTATAAAATAATGTCATCTGCAAATAGAGCCAGCTTTCTTGACTACCATACCAATTATATCCTTGAATTTCTGAGTCCCTTATTTTCTTTGCCAATGGTTCTAAATATAATGTAAATAACAAAGAGGAGAGAGAACACCCACGCCTGGTTCCTCTGCTCAAGCAGAGATTATCAGAGAGGACCCCTACCACTTTAATTTTCTCCTCTGATCCCTCATATATCCTCCTAATCAACCTTATAATTTTATCAGGGAATGCAAATGCTTCCATTGTTCTGCTCATAAAGTCCCAGATTACTCTGTCAAATGTTTTCTCTGCATCATGACCTACCAACAAGAGTGGTATTTTTGTACATTCTGCTTCCCTTTGGATCATCACTGTTCTGTTAATTTTGTCAAATGTCTGCCCCTCTCCACAAAACCACATTGATCCATATCTATCAATTTTGGCAGCACTTTTGCCATTCTTTTAGCCATTATAGACATAACCACTTCATAATCATGATTTAGTATTGGAATGGGCCCGTATGAAGATGGATCTGATGGGTCTTTACCCTCTTAAGTTATTATAGCTACAATTGGTTTCTTCTGGGATGTTGGTACTTCTCCTCCTCTTAAAATACTGTTAAATAAAACCTTCCAGATCTTTATCAGTTTTCCCCTCCTAGCTTCCAAACTTCCACATGAATACCATCTACTCCTGGGGACGTTCCTGTAGATTGGTTATATATCACCATTTGTATCTCAACTCCTTCTATCCTGGCATATTTAATTCTTCCATAAACATTTCCATTTGTACCTTTTCTTGATTTCCATACTTCTCTGCTTTATACAGACTTTCATAGAATTTCCAAAATATTTCCAATACTTCTACAGGATCCCTTGTTATCTTCCTTGTTATAGGCTCCCTGAGCTTGGTGACAGCCCTTTCTACTTTGTGTTGCCTGAGTCTTTGTGCTAAAATTTTTTTGCGCTCTAGAGTTATTATCAAAAACAGTAGCTTAACAACAGCCTTTTTAAACTCGTGCATATTATTGAGCTAATTCCTTATTTTCTGTTTAGCATTCTGCAGTTTAACATTTGTCAGTCCCTCTAAATAAGGCTTGTTACTTCTTAACCATATCTCCCTTTCTTTTATTTCTACCCTATTTTTAAATTCCACTTTAATTTCATCCCACTCCCTAGCTGTACTTTCAGAAGAAATTTCTATCTTCTCTAATATCTCCTGAATAATTTCTACTGGCCATTTCTTAACTTCCTCTCTTTTCAACAAATGGGTAAGAAGTGCCAGTGTGTCATTTTTATTTCATTACCCTGTGTTATTATTTTAGTTATTATTGGCACATGATCTGAAATAGTTATTGGGTACATATCAAAACCTCCAATTAAATGCACATGTTCCTGTGAAATGCAAATTCTGTCTAGCCTAGCCCAGTTTTTGTATCTTGGGGAATAATATGTAAATTCACTCTGAACTCCTAATACTGAATTCACATCTTCCATGCCAAATATTTTCATACATTTCTTTAAAAATCTACCCTCCTTTGTTATACTTTCCCCCCTGGACCTCGAGACACATCTTCACTGTTGCAAATCAAATTCCAATCCCCACCTGCAAGTAAGATTCCTTGCTGAAAGCTGATTATTTCTCCCAGAATTTTCTTAAGCTTCATTACAGCAGTTTTCGGTGGAATGTAAACACATGCCAGTATAATCCTTCTCCCTTGCCAGTAGTCCCTTAGTACTACAATCTGCCATTATTATCTTTTACATTTTCTTCTATTATTATTGGTGTTCCTCTTGCAATTAATATAAGTACTCCTGTCTTCCTTTGCCCCAGGCATTCTGCTGAATAACCATCCTGAAAACCTTTCTTTATCAAATTCACATGTTTAATTCTTTCCAAGTGTATCTCCAGGAGCATAACTATTTGCACTGCATATTTTTAATATAGTTCACTATTCTTTCTTTTTTGTATTTATCTATGAGACCATGAACATTTAAGAACATTACAGAAAGAATAATATTCATGAGGGATTATTATTTCTACCATTTATTCATTCCCTACAGGGTAAAAAGAAACCATCCAGGCATCAATCAAGGGTAGTTTGAATTTTTTTTCTTTATTCTCCCCAGTCCTAACTATGTATACTCAGCAAGGCACCAGAAATGAGGCATGCAGTGGGCTGACTGTGGAGGATATCTCCTGTCTTCCACAAAGGGCATTTATTCCAAGCAGTGCTGCCCCCAACAGCACAAACAATGGTCTCTTGTGTTTTCACCGGGGAGATCATACTATATTTTGTGCCTCAAAGTCTTTCTTCTGTCTGACAATATCTTTCAGCTAATCTGGAACTCAAAGGAGCCACAGATGTGATAGTTCTATAAATTATATTTTATAGGACACTGCTGTGGAGCCTTAAGCTTTCATGATCTCAAGACTTGATTCTCATGAATGCTCAGCATGTAGGACACATCTGTTTTTTTGGATGGATCCAATCAGTGGGATATAGCAATATGGGCATAATGGCTTTGACCCAGGAAGAAAATTAACCATCTCATCACTGTCTTGGAGACAAAGACAGTTCTACTTTCTCAGCAAGCAATATCTCCATTCAAACACAACATAGCAGTGTTATCACACGCCAGCAAGCAGGAAGTTGTTCATTCCTACCCAGTATGTGCAGAGGACATGTGGGTATAGAACTGAGCATTCAAGACAACAGATTTTATCTGCAATATTTATGCAATGGAAGGCCAGCTGTTTCACAAATAGATTGGGCAGATATGTTCTGATAACCCATGACTGACCAACCTTCCAGTCTTTTTTGAGTCCCTCAGAGACGCCAAGTTGGAAGCTTTCTTTCTGATTTTTCTTCCCATTGGCAGAGATACAAATAACACAAGTGTGGCCAAAACCTTCCCAGCAGAGCATTATCTTAGACTTTCAAGGTTATGTTAGGTGTTAAGTGCCTCCTATAACATGTCTTTGCCCAGGTCATTGCTGAAGAGTGTCCATATAAATCAATACCAAAAAATAAATGAAAGAAAAAAGTACCGAGATGCATATGCATATATGTATGTATGTATGTATGTATATATATATATATATATATATATATATATATATATATATATATGTAAAATGAAACCGCCGATCATACATTCGCGAAAGTGCTTTTCACTGAAAAAGCAATTTTGCAAAAGTATGAAAAGATATAGGGAAAATCAGGGGGAATGGCTGTTGCTGAGATCGTAGTACAGTGGGGATGAGGGAATATTCCCTTTTCCCCACTGTAGTGTGATCTCAGAGTGAGAATATAAAAGTAAGGGGGGGTGTGGGAGGTGCAGGGTGGCTTGCCCCCCTGCGTAAATGTTAGTTATGTGATTTTGTTTTTTTTTGCATTTTTTTTTTTGTGTTTATTTTGGGGACTTTAGCAAAAGCGCTTTTTCGGTTAAAAGTGCTTTCACTGTGTTTGGTGAATTTGGATTCAGACTATTGAACTTTCGTTCAATAGTCCTAGCTCCATATATGTATATATATATATATATATATATATATATATATATATATATATATATATATATATATATATATATATATATATGTGTGTGTGTGTGTGTGTGTGTGTGTGTGTGTGTGTGTGTATGTATGGTTTACTATTGTTAGTTCGAACGGCAAAACATTTGCCATTTGAAATAACGAAAAGTTAAACCAAAATGAAACATTTCGAGCATACACAATGTCACCCCAAATGATCGATGCATTTGAATCGACATTGTCACCGAAAATGTGACGTGATGGCCGTATAGGAGCTGATGTAAATCAAACTCCTATATGACATATCACGCATCACATGCACCCCCCACACCCCATGCTACTAATTTATTCCAACTCCGAGATCACACTACAGTGGGGATATGGATGAATTTTCTTATCCCCACTGTACCGCGATCTCATACATATAGTTGAACACACTTATGGGAATGCACTATTGCATTCACATAAGTGTGTTCGACTATCCAACTCACTTTTCATTTTACGAACGACATTCTGCTTTTTGGCAGCATAACTGCTGACAGCATGTCGTTCGCTGAAATGATAGTAAACCTATATATATATATATATATATATATATATATATATATATATGTGTGTGTGTGTGTGTGTGTGTGTGTCTATATATGTGTGTGTGTATATATATATATATACACATATACATGTTTGTGTGTGTGTGTGTGTGTGTGTGTGTGTGTGTGTGTGTGTGTGTGTATGCCGTCTTTATCCATCATGTGATCTCTGCCACAAACAGAGCTTACAGGAAACTTAAAGTACTGTTTAGATTAATTAATTTTTTATAATGCCAAGTTTGCTGTGGCCAGACCTGTCTCATTTATGGTGGTCTCTTGTCCTTCTCCAGTAGAACTTGTTTTGTCCACGATGAGACTCATGCATCACAGGATTACTAGATTTGCTGTTGGCCATCCAGGTAAAACATGCTGTTGCATAATGTAGAATTAAGTACCGTAAACTGGCAAACCCTAGCCCAGCAGCTCTACAGCTTCTAAATGAGTGCTTCACATAGACTATTTCACCATGAAATCTACTGGAAACTGACAGGAATTGTTTCCAGATAAGTCCTGATGGGGATATGTATTCTTTATACAAAAATTATCGGATATTCACACTTCACGGAGAAGCTTTTGGCGTTGCATTTCCCATACTCTGGAATCAGCTATAAGCCCAGCTCAAAAGGGATTTTTTCATTCTTGATTTAAAGCAGGAAATAGTCTTTCAAATGTCCAGAATTTTACAAAATGTCTAGATTTTGTGAGAGGTATGTAGTAGATGCACAGGTTTGTAAGAATCTGCACATGATTTACTGTCACAAATGTAAACACTTTTTATGATCTAACTCACATATCTATCTGAATGCATTTAATGCCATAAGAACACATCCTAATACTGATAGTATACTGGCTTGAATTATAAGCTTTGTGTCAAACTATTTCCTTGTTTACACCCTTTTCCCAGGAACTGTGGTCTCTAACATACAGTGTGATTCGATCCAATAACCTCAGCCTCCCAGGATGCTAGGCTTACAGGCGTACGCCACACACCCGGCTGAGTCAAACTATTTCTGATGTTTTGCATTGCATAGTTAAAACTAGGTTGCATACAGCAAGCCATAATTACTGCAGTTTCATGCATGCTCATTATGTATTGTTCTTAAATGTTTTAACTGACTCTATTTAACATGGCAATGAAACCAGTGAAACCTGTCTGGTCAGCATTGAATGTGTTTTGATGTAGTTTAGCATCTACCACTCAAATGTATTTTCTTCTCATGTGATTGCTACACAGAAAAAACAACAAACAAACAATATTTAGGTCAACTGTAGTTCACTATTAAAGCCAGTCACAATCCACTTTGGTGTCTGACCTCAAAGGTCAGAGTTGTTATTCTCTCATGTCAACAAGTAGAGAGATAAAAGACTTTTTAGAATGTGCTGGCTTTACTCAATTTAGATAATAAATTAGGAGCTGGTTTATTAAAATGGGTATCTTAATGAATATGTGGAGTGCAAAGCTGAGGCACAGAAGATAAAATATGTTTCATCAGTGAAGACAGCTTTGAAATAGTCTTAGCAATGTCTGTTGAAACAGAACAAAAGAACTGGCTGAGATTATTAATAAAATTAGCCTTGCATATTAAGCTAATGAGAGAAAAACAACATCTGCACATATACAAAATTAAGATGTTTCCTTGTACGATTGTATGAAGCTGTCGGCACTGATAAACTTTTTAAGCATTTAACAGTGACAACTGTGTAAGACAGCATGCTTTGATATAACTAAATATAAGACATATGAACTAACAGCCTGTAGGAGTTCTCTTTTTTTAATAATAGGAGGTTAAAATCAAATGCTTGTTTTAGAAGTAGAATATTTTCCCAGAAAAATAGTGTACAGAGAGTAAATTGCAAAAAAGTATACCTGTAATAATATAAGCAGTAAGGAAGGTATACGAAAAAAATGTTTTTGGTTAAAACATTTTGATTAATTCTTTATTTTTACATATAGGTTAGACTTCCTTCTCTGAACAGATTAGGCTACAGGTATGGACTAATTTGTTTTGAGTAGTCTGGGTATGGTGACTGAGGGCTAATTCATACAGACAATGCATAGAACAGCAGATTGTCATACTACTCTTTTTAATTCTGCATGTTTGAAACAGATCTGAAGAAATAAACAGTCTGATTGATAACAAATATCTAAACCTACATATATAAGTAATAATAATCCATGCAAGGTGTTGTATTTTGGTAAAGAATGAAGTACCAAAAAGAAATTGATATTATGTACTGCATAGAAAAATGGAAACAACTTTATGAAAGCAGCTGAAGTGTTCACTACAACTGCCAAAGTCATAAAACAAATCAACTATGATGCTGTATATATATTTATATATTATTTTGGTTAATTCTTTGTTTTTTTTTTTTGATCATGTAAATACAACATGCAGTGGGCAGCATGTATCCTGATCTAACATGTACATAGACCCTTCACAGCAGAACCACTCCTTTATGGAGAAACCTTTTCTTTGACACTGACCAGTTGATTGACATTCAAAACATAATTAATGGACAGTCGCCAACATTTTCTAACTGCCATTAGACTTAGAGAAGAACAAGAAGGTAAGTGTTACAATGTTTGTCATTAAGTCACTGTTGCAGTAGCCTAAGTTATATGGGTTATATACCACCAATGATATGATAACTGGCCATCGCATCTAGGAGGACCATACAAAATCAGTGGTTAAGATGTACCTTTATAACATCTTACCATTGAAGTTCGCTCAATGTGCTGGGCTTCGAGTAAAACCAAGACTAGGCAGATAAACACCCTTCTGGAGAAAAGCTTCCACTTTATTATTTTTCAGTAGAAAAAGTTTACTTTCTGTAAAGAAAAAATGTTATTTAGGCTAATGAACGTGTTTTAGTGGTTGTCACTTAAACAGTTTTAGTAAAAAAAGATGATTTTTATCAAGTTACTTGTGTGGGGAAACTCAATTTTGTATAAAAACTTTCCTTTTTGGTCTTGAAAGTTATAGATATGGTCTTGATTAGTGGTTTGGGGAGTTGTCACTGAAGTTTTTATCTCAAAACTGTATTTTTCCTATCAGGAGGTTCTTGGACTCATTCAGGTTTCTTCACCCACTTATTGGGCACTCTTTCATAGAGCAGGCTTCGAGCTCTTTGGTTCTTCCATTCCTGTCTACAAGATATAAAGACTTTCATTGGAGTCTTTGGTAGTCAGGCTGACTTCCTCATTGCCTCAGCTACTGATGAGTGAATCTTCTGTAGCCAAACCAAGTACCACAGACCGCTCCTCATCTTCTCTTGGTCCTGCTGGCATTGCTCCTCAGGAAGCCACCAAGGACTAGGAGTTAGCTATGCTCTCTTTGGCTGCTGGGTTGCACTTTTTGGGAAAGGATGAACCAGTCTTGCAGTCTCTGGGAAAGAGCTAGCGATGTTCTATAACAATACTGACCTTCAATGCCTGACTCCCAGGGAAGAGACCCATCCTTGAGTCAGTCTTTTTCTAGAAAGTCCCCTCAAAAATGATATCAGAAAGTTAGGCAGTTTTCTTCCCCTGTTCCAGAGAGGACAGACAGGGAAGACTGTCTGGATGTTGCAAATGGTTTGTTTCAAGCATTTCATTCTTTTAATTCTAAACTCTTACTGAATTCCAAAAGAAAAATATTTTTTTCTCCTTGAGGTCCTAATTCCCAATCTAATGCTGAATTTCTTCAGTACCCACTCCACAAGTGGAGAAATCAGATTCTGAAGAAAGTGTTTCAGCAGATTTCCCTATGAAAAATCATCTTTCTTCTGAAATTATAGCCAGAATGATATAATTGCTTCAGTGGGAAAAGAAAAAAATTCTAGCATTTCAAGTATCAAGCAAAAGTCTTAGGACTTATTACAGCTGTATTTTCCTTAACCTGCAGCTATTCCTACAGTTTTACCAGCTTTTGATGATGTGTTTTTAACAGCTTGCAATATGAATAACAGTTAGCCTCCTGCCCCTAAAATGTCTGAATAAGTTCCCCAAACTCATAAATACCTTTTTTCTAATCTCAAATTTGATCATGCAGTTATTTTCCTTCACAAAATCATCTGTGTTCTAACAAATTGTGAATGCTAAACCAATTCCCTCTGACAAATATGGAAAAACATTTGGTAGATTTGGGGAAAAGGTGTACTCAGCTTCTATTTTAGCCTTCAGAATTATAAATTGTCAGGCTAACATGTCTAAATTTATTACTGCTTCTTTGGAAAAATATGAGAAAGTTAACTGCTAGTCTTCATTTTCTCTGAATTATTTAATATCTTCTGTTTGTCAAGTAACTAAACAACTTTTGATTCTGCTGATGCTCAGAATTTGCACACCCCCCTTGCTAACGTTTAACACACATTTTCCATCTGATGTTGTAAATCTTTATTCATTCCTTACTGTTAGGAGAACTTTGGTTCCGTCCTCGGAACCGACATGGTCATTTCCAAGCTCGCGCCAGTCAAAAACTCTCAGCTGAGACCTACCCATAATGCCTCTCTCATAGTTACTCCAGATCTCATTTGCCGCGTTCCTTGTCAGACGTGCCTAGCCATCTCTCTCAAAGCTAAGTGCTGAGCAGGAACATCCTGATGCCTCACGAGTGGTCCCTCAATCCTGTAATAGTTGATCAGATTTTCCGCCGCTGGGACAAGCCTTGCTGCGATCTGTTTGCTTCCCCCCAAACAACAAATGCAGAAGCTACTTTGCCCTGATCCCCACTCAGGTGGAACCCCCGAGGAATGCTCTAATGCACGATTGGCCCCCGGGTCTACTGTATGCCTTTCCTCTGTTTCCCCTTATTCCGAAATTCCTCCAGAAAGCTCAAAGGTTGAGAAGCAAAGTGATCCTCATTGTCCTTTATTGGCCCCGTCAAGTCTGGTTCCCGTTCCTATGGCCTCATCTGATTCACAGCCCATGGATCCTGGATCATTCCCAAGGCCTGTTATCTCATCCTCAGGGACTGATTCATCTCAATCTCCACACCCTCAAGCTCACAGCTTGGTTCCTCCACTTCCAATGATTGCCAGGCTGCCTGACATTCCATCTCCTGTTCGTGAAATTCTTCTGGCTTCACACAAACCTTCCACCAGGAAAGTTTATTCTAGTAAGTGGACTAGGTTCTCTATTTGGGCCAAAGATCAGAACTTAGATCCCTTCTCTATGCCTATTCAAAAGCTCCTTCAATACCTGATGACTCTTTTACATGCAGGAGCCTCAGCATCGACAATCACTGTACATTTAGCAACTATCGACAATTTTCATAATGGATTTGATAATTCCTCGATTATGTCACACCGCTTGTGCAAGACTTTTTTGAAAGGAGTATTGCATGTTAAACCTCTGGTCAAGCCCCCCATAGAACCCTGGGACTTGACCTTGGTGCTTCAATCTCTCACAGGCCCTCCTTTCGAGCCTTTTGATTCATGTGATATAAAGTTTTTGTCATGGAAGACCCTACTTCTAGTAGCACTTACCTCAGTGAGAAGAGTATCTGAGCTGCAGGCCTTGAGTGTCAAGAGGCCTTACTTGAATTTCCACAGGGATAGGGTGTCCCTTCGTACTGACCCTTCTTTCTTGCCCAAGGTCATTTCTGGCTTTTCCATTAACCAATCTATTGACCTGCCAGTTTTCTTCCCTCAGCATTCTAACAGAGGGGAGTACCTTTTGCACACTCTTGATGTGCATTGGCAGCTTCATTGTTATTTGGACAGGACTAAATCTTTCAGGAAAACAGATCAGTTGTTTGTGGCCTTTGCAGGACCCAGATTGGGTAAACCTGTCTCCAAAGTGACTTTATCCTCCTGATTTAGAAACGTCATTACCTTTATCTACCAACAGAATAAGCTATCTTTACCTTCCAGAATAAAGGCTCATTCTACCAGATAAATGGCTACTTCTGTAGCTTTCCATTCAAGAGCCTCTATGGATGTTATCTGCGCAGCAGCCACTTGAGCAAGACCTCATACCTTTATCTCTCATTACAAATTGGATTTGGCCTCCAGGGGATGAGCATCTTTTGGTTCTATGGTGCTCAGGAATATCCTTCCTTAGGGCCACCCAGGACTCAAGTAGCTGGGGACTCGGTCCTAACAGTAAAGACTGAATAAAGATTTACAACATCAGATAAAGTAGTTATGTCTTACCATAACATTCCATCTGTGTTGTAGATCCTTATTCATTCATTACTTCCCACCCTCCTTCCCCCTGCCTGGACTCCTGGTGGACTTTAGGAACTCCTGGTTAGGGTATTTGTTCAGACAAAGCCTCCTACTGTTTTTGTCTATTACAACCTCTATTATATTGGGGCGGGCAAACTCGATCTGGAGTAACTATGAGATGGGCATTATGGGTAGGTCTTAGCTGAGAGTTTTTGACTGGCACAAGCTTGGAAACGGCCGTGTCGGTTCCGAGGACGGAACTGAAGTCCTAATCTTTATTCCTCCCCACTGGCCTGGCTGTTGCACGTCTCCCATCCGTACGGGTTGGATAACTGAGAAAATTTTCCCTCTTTTATCGGGACCAACCTACATCTAATATAGGACTCCTGGCCCTACTGGCAGAGTCGAACTGTGTCCAGAACTGTGTTCTCTATCTACATCCAGACATTAAGATTGTCTATCGTCCTATACCTAAAGGAAAGACTGCCTAAAAAATTTTCCCTCTTTTATCGGGACCAACCTACATCTAATATAGGACTCCTGGCCCTACTGGCAGAGTCGAACTGTGTCCAGAACTGTGTTCTCTATCTACATCCAGACATTAAGATTGTCTATCGTCCTATACCTAAAGGAAAGACTGCCTAAAAAACGTTCCTTTTATCGGGACCAACCTACATCTAATATAGGACTCCTGGCCCTACTGGCAGAGTCGAACTGTGTCCAGAACTGTGTTCTCTATCTACATCCAGACATTAAGATTGTCTATCGTCCTATACCTAAAGGAAAGACTGCCTAAAAAATTTTCCCTCTTTTATCGGGACCAACCTACATCTAATATAGGACTCCTGACCCTACTGGCAGAGTCGAACTGTGTCCAGAACTGTGTTCTCTATCTACATCCAGACATTAAGATTGTCTATCATCCTATACCTAAAGGAAAGACTGCCTAAAAAATTTTCCCTCTTTTATCGGGACCAACCTACATCTAATATAGGACTCCTGGCCCTACTGGCAGAGTCGAACTGTGTCCAGAACTGTGTTCTCTATCTACATCCAGACATTAAGATTGTCTATCGTCCTATACCTAAAGGAAAGACTGCCTAAGTATGGAAAGCCTAGATATTACCCCATACTCTGTAACTGCGTGCCCAGCCTACCAACCCGCCCAGGACTGCCAGCAGCCAGCACCAGTCCCCATTATCTTCCAAACTAGTCCCTCTTTCCTACGTTGCCATTGCACCCTTATTTCTTTCACTATCTCTCCTCCCTTAATTACAGCTCTGCTCTCCTTACTTCCATTCCTGCTCTACTCCCATTACCTCCCTCCTCAAACCTGCTTCTAAGTTTTGCCTACTACATAGCACCCTTGTTATTACACCTCCTCTCTCTCTCTCTACCTCTGACAAGCTCACTGGTTTTCCTGCCTTCTACGTCTTCGAGCTTTACACCATTTCACACATTTTCCTTCCCTTGGCCTATCTACTTCCCTTAGTGATCTGTCTACAGTACATCTGCTTTTAACACACTCACTTTCTTCTTACTAGTCACACTATCACTGTCTCACGTACCTGCTTCTTCTACCTGGCTGTTTGTTTTCTCTCAGCACTTTTCCACTCCTTTGGCTCTTCCTATTATTCCTATCTATTTTCAATTATTCATCTCTCCTACCTATCCCACCCCTTCCGCTTAGACTACAGTTACCCCCCATCGGATCTCACCACCCCCCATCTCGAAACTCTTCCCCCTTCACTACTTTTTCCCGCCTTTCCCCTAGACTTGTGCCCTTCCCCCATACCTTTCCCATCCCTCCCACGTAACCTATAAATAACTCCCCCAATCCCAGGACGCCATCTTTATTCCTCCCCACTGGCCTGGCTGTTGCACGTCTCCCATCCGTACGGGTGTGATAACTGAGGTGAGCTATACGCAGACATATTGTTTTGTACCTACTTCTGTTTTACAATTGCTTAAAATTGATTTACTGACTGGTTTGTAGTTAGCTATTTAGTTTTAGTGGAAGCGACTCTTTATACAGCATCACATTGAAACATACTTCTGTTTTACAATTGCTTAAAAATGATTTACTGACTGGTTTGTAGTAAGCTACTATTTTAAGTGGAAGCGACTCTGTAAACAGCGTCACACTGAAACATATGACTGGGTGAACTATACGCAGAGGTGTTTTACTTTATTCTGCTCTCGCCATGTTTAGTGAATAATCAATGCTTGGTTTATAGTTTGCTGTTTTGTTACTCAACGCGACTCTGCTAACGGCGTCACACTGAGACGGAGTTTCTGCTTCCCAGCCTCCTCTCCTCAACAACGACACTGCACTGTTAGCTCTAATATAGTTACTTGCTGGAATGTGCTTGCTCTGTTTTAAATAGGTTCTCTTCACAAATATTGCTATGCACAAGATATTTTGATGCTGTTACATATTAACTCTCACTCTATGGCTATGTAAAAATAGCTGAATGTTCATAGTGCTATCTGCATTCACGCATATGCTTGTGTAATGTTTTTAGCCTAGCGCTTTCAAGTCGCCATAGCCCTGAGTAATTTACATTGTTGTAAAACTGTATAGCGGACTACTATAGTGTTTAAAGTGAGTGATTTTAGCTTAGCGCTTTCAAGCCGTCTTAGTCCTGAGTTATTTACATTGTTGAATATCTGTATAGGGGACTACTATAGTGTTTAAAGTGAGTTAGATTGCTTTCTTAAATTGCTTGTTAACAGCGTTTAGCGTTAAATAACTAAACGCCAGCTTAGAGCATAGCGCTCCTAACTGTCTACCACAGCTACACAGGAATGTGTTACACGTGTGTTATTTCTGCTAAAAGGCATGTTTATTTTTTAATAAATGCTTAGTTAACTACACTAGCCACATCTACATAGGAACATGATAATAATGTGTTTTTGTACTGCTCAAGGACATTTTTAAAAGTGCTTAGCTAACTATTCTAATACAGTATTTTGTTGTGATTGAATAACTCCTTGTTCTCCCATCTACATCTCTCTCTCCCTTCCAGAAAATTTTCCCTCTTTTATCGGGACCAACCTACATCTAATATAGGACTCCTGGCCCTACTGGCAGAGTCGAACTGTGTCCAGAACTGTGTTCTCTATCTACATCCAGACATTAAGATTGTCTATCATCCTATACCTAAAGGAAAGACTGCCTAAGTATGTAAAGCCTAGATATTACCCCATACTCTGTAACTGCGTGCCCAGCCTACCAACCCGCCCAGGACTGCCAGCAGCCAGCACCAGTCCCCATTATCTTCCAAACTAGTCCCTCTTTCCTACGTTGCCATTGCACCCTTATTTCTTTCACTATCTCTCCTCCCTTAATTACAGCTCTGCTCTCCTTACTTCCATTCCTGCTCTACTCCCATTACCTCCCTCCTCAAACCTGCTTCTAAGTTTTGCCTACTACATAGCACCCTTGTTATTACACCTCCTCTCTCTCTCTACATCTGATAAGCTCACTGGTTTTCCTGCCTTCTACTTCGAGCTTTACACCATTTTACACATTTTCCTTCCCTTGGCCTATCTACTTCCCTTAGTGATCTGTCTACAGTACATCTGCTTTTAACACACTCACTTTCTTCTTACTAGTCACACTATCACTGTCTCACGTACCTGCTTCTTCTACCTGGCTGTTTGTTTTCTCTCAGCACTTTTCCACTCCTTTGGCTCTTCCTATTATTCCTATCTATTTTCAATTATTCATCTCTCCTACCTATCCCACCCTTCCGCTTAGACTACAGTTACCCCCCATCGGATCTCACCACCCCCCATCTCGAAACTCTTCCCCCTTCACTACTTTTTCCCGCCTTTCCCCTAGACTTGTGCCCTTCCCCCATACCTTTCCCATCCCTCCCACGTAACCTATAAATAACTCCCCCAATCCCAGAACGCCATCTTTATTCCTCCCCACTGGCCTGGCTGTTGCACGTCTCCCATCCGTACGGGTGTGATAACTGAGGTGAGCTATACGCAGACATATTGTTTTGTACCTACTTCTGTTTTACAATTGCTTAAAATTGATTTACTGACTGGTTTGTAGTTAGCTATTTAGTTTTAGTGGAAGCGACTCTTTATACAGCATCACATTGAAACATACTTCTGTTTTACAATTGCTTAAAAATGATTTACTGACTGGTTTGTAGTAAGCTACTATTTTAAGTGGAAGCGACTCTGTAAACAGCGTCACACTGAAACATATGACTGGGTGAACTATACGCAGAGGTGTTTTACTTTATTCTGCTCTCGCCATGTTTAGTGAATAATCAATGCTTGGTTTATAGTTTGCTGTTTTTGTTACTCAACGCGACTCTGCTAACGGCGTCACACTGAGACGGAGTTTCTGCTTCCCAGCCTCCTCTCCTCAACAACGACACTGCACTGTTAGCTCTAATATAGTTACTTGCTGGAATGTGCTTGCTCTGTTTTAAATAGGTTCTCTTCACAAATATTGCTATGCACAAGATATTTTGATGCTGTTACATATTAACTCTCACTCTATGGCTATGTAAAAATAGCTGAATGTTCATAGCGCTATCTGCATTCACGCATATGCTTGTGTAATGTTTTTAGCCTAGCGCTTTCAAGTCGCCATAGCCCTGAGTAATTTACATTGTTGTAAAACTGTATAGCGGACTACTATAGTGTTTAAAGTGAGTGATTTTAGCTTAGCGCTTTCAAGCCGTCTTAGTCCTGAGTTATTTACATTGTTGAATATCTGTATAGGGGACTACTATAGTGTTTAAAGTGAGTTAGATTGCTTTCTTAAATTGCTTGTTAACAGCGTTTAGCGTTAAATAACTAAACGCCAGCTTAGAGCATAGCGCTCCTAACTGTCTACCACAGCTACACAGGAATGTGTTACATGTGTGTTATTTCTGCTAAAAGGCATGTTTATTTTTTAATAAATGCTTAGTTAACTACACTAGCCACATCTACATAGGAACATGATAATAATGTGTTTTTGTACTGCTCAAGGACATTTTTTAAAAGTGCTTAGCTAACTATTCTAATACAGTATTTTGTTGACGATTGAATAACTCCTTGTTCTCCCATCTACATCTCTCTCTCCCTTCCAGAAAATTTTCCCTCTTTTATCGGGACCAACCTACATCTAATATAGGACTCCTGGCCCTACTGGCAGAGTCGAACTGTGTCCAGAACTGTGTTCTCTATCTACATCCAGACATTAAGATTGTCTATCGTCCTATACCTAAAGGAAAGACTGCCTAAGTATGTAAAGCCTAGATATTACCCCATACTCTGTAACTGCGTGCCCAGCCTACCAACCCGCCCAGGACTGCCAGCAGCCAGCACAGTCCCCATTATCTTCCAAACTAGTCCCTCTTTCCTACGTTGCCATTGCACCCTTATTTCTTTCACTATCTCTCCTCCCTTAATTACAGCTCTGCTCTCCTTACTTCCATTCCTGCTCTACTCCCAATACCTCCCTCCTCAAACCTGCTTCTAAGTTTTGCCTACTACATAGCACCCTTGTTATTACACCTCCTCTCTCTCTCTACCTCTGATAAGCTCACTGGTTTTCCTGCCTTCTACTTCGAGCTTTACACCATTTCACACATTTTCCTTCCCTTGGCCTATCTACTTCCCTTCGTGATCTGTCTACAGTACATCTGCTTTTAACACACTCACTTTCTTCTTACTAGTCACACTATCACTGTCTCACGTACCTGCTTCTTCTACCTGGCTGTTTGTTTTCTCTCAGCACTTTTCCACTCCTTTGGCTCTTCCTATTATTCCTATCTATTTTCAATTATTCATCTCTCCTACCTATCTCACCCCTTCCGCTTAGACTACAGTTACCCCCCATCGGATCTCACCACCCCCCATCTCGAAACTCTTCCCCCTTCACTACTTTTTCCCGCCTTTCCCCTAGACTTGTGCCCTTCCCCCATACCTTTCCCATCCCTCACACGTAACCTATAAATAACTCCCCCAATCCCAGGACGCCATCTTTATTCCTCCCCACTGGCCTGGCTGTTGCACGTCTCCCATCCATACGGGTTGGATAACTGAGGTGAGCTATACGCAGACATATTGTTTTGTACCTACTTCTGTTTTACAATTGCTTAAAATTGATTTACTGACTGGTTTGTAGTTAGCTATTTAGTTTTAGTGGAAGCGACTCTTTATACAGCATCACATTGAAACATACTTCTGTTTTACAATTGCTTAAAAATGATTTACTGACTGGTTTGTAGTAAGCTACTATTTTAAGTGGAAGCGACTCTGTAAACAGTGTCACACTGAAACATATGACTGGGTGAACTATACGCAGAGGTGTTTTACTTTATTCTGCTCTCGCCATGTTTAGTGAATAATCAATGCTTGGTTTATAGTTTGCTGTTTTTGTTACTCAACGCGACTCTGCTAACGGCGTCACACTGAGACGGAGTTTCTGCTTCCCAGCCTCTTCTCCTCAACAATGACACTGCACTGTTAGCTCTAATATAGTTACTTGCTGGAATGTGCTTGCTCTGTTTTAAATAGGTTCTCTTCACAAATAGTGCTATGAACAAGATATTTTGATGCTGTTACATATTAACTCTCACTCTATGGCTATGTAAAAATAGCTGAATGTTCATAGCGCTATCTGCATTCACGCATATGCTTGTGTAATGTTTTTAGCCTAGCGCTTTCAAGTCGCCATAGCCCTGAGTAATTTACATTGTTGTAAAACTGTATAGCGGACTACTATAGTGTTTAAAGTGAGTGATTTTTGCTTAGCGCTTTCAAGCCGTCTTAGTCCTGAGTTATTTACATTGTTGAATATCTGTATAGGGGACTACTATAGTGTTTAAAGTGAGTTAGATTGCTTTCTTAAATTGCTTGTTAACAGCGTTTAGCGTTAAATAACTAAACGCCAGCTTAGAGCATAGTGCTCCTAACTGTCTACCACAGCTACACAGGAATGTGTTACACGTGTGTTATTTCTGCTAAAAGGCATGTTTATTTTTTAATAAATGCTTAGTTAACTACACTAGCCACATCTACATAGGAACATGATAATAATGTGTTTTTGTACTGCTCAAGGACATTTTTAAAAGGGCTTAGCTAACTATTCTAATTCAGTATTTTATTGACGATTGAATAACTCCTTGTTCTCCCATCTACATCTCTCTTCCTTCCAGAAAATTTTCCCTCTTTTATCGGGACCAACCTACATCTAATATAGGACTCCTGGCCCTACTGGCAGAGTCGAACTGTGTCCAGAACTGTGTTCTCTATCTACATCCAGACATTAAGATTGTCTATCGTCCTATACCTAAAGGAAAGACTGCCAAAGTATGTAAAGCCTAGATATTACCCCATACTCTGTAACTGCGTGCCCAGCCTACCAACCCGCCCAGGACTGCCAGCAGCCAGCACCAGTCCCCATTATCTTCCAAACTAGTCCCTCTTTCCTACGTTGCCATTGCACCCTTATTTCTTTCACTATCTCTCCTCCCTTAATTACAGCTCTGCTCTCCTTACTTCCATTCCTGCTCTACTCCCATTACCTCCCTCCTCAAACCTGCTTCTAAGTTTTGCCTACTACATAGCACCCTTGTTATTACACCTCCTCTCTCTCTCTCTACCTCTGATAAGCTCACTGGTTTTCCTGCCTTCTACTTCGAGCTTTACACCATTTCACACATTTTCCTTCCCTTGGCCTATCTACTTCCCTTAGTGATCTGTCTACAGTACATCTGCTTTTAACACACTCACTTTCTTCTTACTAGTCACACTATCACTGTCTCACGTACCTGCTTCTTCTACCTGGCTGATTGTTTTCTCTCAGCACTTTTCCACTCCTTTGGCTCTTCCCGCTCCGTTCGCCCTGCGGGCTCACTCCGCTCCCCTCCCTGCCCCCAAATTCCACCCGCCCCTGCAACCTCTACATTTATCCCCACATAACCACACCCTCCAAATTCTACACCAATCCCAGCCTCTTCCTGTCTCCACCCATTCATCAACAATCTCCACCCTAACCCACACACTACCTCTCTGACCACATACCTTAAAATAATACAGTCTCTTACTCAACTCAACATGTCCCACACACACCTCCCACTCCTTCTACTAACTGTATTAACTTCTCTCTCCACTACCTATATCATATCCTACTATGAGCTACCTCTAAGCTCTACTGTTAGCATCCCAAATAAACACACCCTAACTACCCCCCAACTATACTCACTACCTATCTCTGTCCCATATATAACAACTCATATCTTGAACCAAAATACCATCGTCTCTCACATATTAAATACCTTATTCTCACACTCTCAAAACACATCTACCACTATAAGCCCTCACTCAAACAAAGTTTGTCATTACAAGATGGGGACATACACCCTAATCCAGGCCCTGAAACTGTCGTACTTCCCCTTAATTCCCAACATATGAAATCTAAGTCTACACCACACACCCCATCTCCCAAATCTCTCTCTATAGCTCATCTTAACATCCGAAGCATTTGCAACAAAGTCCCAGCTCTTCATGCCCTACTAGAAGTCCAACAGTTTGACATTCTCTGCCTTACCGAAACCTGGCTTAAACCCACTATAAAAGACAATGAAATTATCCCCCCCGGCTATAACATCCTAAGACAAGACCGTCCAAAAAAAAAAAAAAGGGGGCGGAGTAGCCATACTCTACAAAACTGGACTAGAAGTATGTAAAGCTATCTATACCCCATCCAAATGACACTAATAGTGAAATTATTACAGCCAAACTCTCCCTCAATCCACACAAAACTATAAATATTATTTGTGCTTATCTTCCCCCAGGTAACAATCCTCCTTTATTAGAAGGCCTACTTAACTGGGTCGCAAACACTCTCCCTCAAGAAACCATACTATTAGGTGACTTCAACATTGATTGGAACATATGCAAACAAATGAATCCATCTACCCATATTAACCTCCATGGATTCCATCAAAACATTAATTCAACAACTAGAACAAATAAAACCAATAACAAAGAAACCATACTAGACTGGATCCTAACAAATACCCCCCAACAAAAATACACTACAGGAACCCTCCCAGATGACCTTAGTGACCACTCACTAACATACATTATCAGGCACAAAACACACCTAGCGAAACCACCCCTTATCCGATTATCTCGAGCAAAAACACTTTGACCCCATCAGTTTCAACACGAACTTAGCCTAGTCAACTGGTCACCTCTGCAAACCTTGCCATTAGGCAGCGCAGTTAACCACTTCAACAATACCTTCCTTACCATTCTTGATCATCATGCCCCATGCTCTATACGCATGAAATTCAGGACAGCACAATGGCTTACAAGTAACACTAAACAACTTATAATAAGTAGGAACAAAGCCTGGACTAAATGGCGAGCGACTAAAGACTCACTTGACCACCTCAATTACAAACAAAAAGAAACTTGACTAAAATAGCTATCATACAAGATAAAAACTTTTACACCCAATTACAGAGTTCCTCCCAACAACAACCACAAAAATTCTGGAATTCTATTAACAAACTACTTTCCCCGGGTAAGTGGAAACTCCCAGTCCACTAGGCTCCCACCCTGACTCTCCCTTGCATACTGCAAATGCTTTCAATAACTTCTTTACTTCTACAATACTTAATCTAGCCAACCAACAAAGCCCTGACCCTGCTCTACTAGGTAACCAGAACTGCACCCCACCACCATTTCATCTTAAACCCATACCCACCTCCTATATTCTTAACCTACTTCAAAAACTTAAACCTTCTACACCCTTAGCCGACAAAATCCCAGCAGAATATCTCCAGCTAGGAGCTAAAGCTATTGCCTACCCAATCTCTATACTAATTAATAGAACCATAAAAGAAGGTACTATACCTTCACTCTGGAAAATCTCCCACATCATCCCACTCTTTAAAGGGGGTGATTCTTTTGAATACTCTAACTACCGCCCTATTGCGCTATCTCCTATAGCAAAAATAATGGAAAAATGCATCCACAAACAGCTACTTAATCACCTCCTATACAATAATCTCCTAGCAAACTGCCAACATGGATTTCGTCCCTACCATAGCACCACCACAGCCTTACTAATCTTTATTGACTCCATTAATAATAACCGAAACAACAATCTTCTTTCATCAGCCTTCTTTGTAGATCTGTCAAAAGCTTTTGACATGGTGAATCACCAACTACTCCTTCATCGCTTAAAATCTCTTTCTTTTGATAGCACTGCTCTAAACTGGTTTACTTCTTATCTTCAAAATAGGAAACAAGCAGTGCTATGGAACAACAGTCTCGGAGCTTCTTCCTACCTCTCTAGGTGTCCCTCAGGGCTCCATCCTAGGTCCTCTTTTATTTTCCATCTTTATTAATGACCTACACCTTGCCACACCTCTAACTACTTGTATTCAATACGCTGATGATACCACCATCATTTGTTCTGCCTCCAACCAAAATGACTTACACGACCTCACCCAAAAACCTTTTACTACCATAGAGCAATGGTTCTCTAATCACTGTGTTCTTCTAAACCCTAAGAAAACTAAACTTCTCCTCTTCTTACCTACACACCAATCCCCCTCTATTAACTTCTCTCTTACTTCAAACAATGGCACCCTTATCTCCCCTGACCAAACAACCAAACTCTTAGGCATAACTATTGATAACCAACTTAAATTTGACTTTCATATTAACTCAACCATAAAAGCAACTAATAGAAAATTAGGTTCTCTTTACAGAATCAAATCATTCTTAACTCCAGAAGCTAGAACTACCATAGCCAGAACACATCTTATCTCTACACTACTATATGCTTCCGCTATATATACTAACCTTTCCAAATATAACATCAATAAGCTTACATCAACCTACAATAACATTGCCAGATTTGCCACTGCCTCCCCATATAAAACACATCACTGCAGAAATCTCCACCTCCTAGGATGGCTAGAGCTACCCCACCTGATTCAATACTATCAACTCTCTATAGCCCATAAAGCCCTTCACCACCCTGATTATACACCTATGCTCTCCACCCTTATTAAGCCTTACAACAACCTAAAAAACCTTCGCTCGTCTAGTAAAATACTGATTCAAACCTCTCTATCTAAGAACACTGCAGGTAACTCCATATTTTCCAACTCAGTTGGTAAAATATGGAATCAACTTCCTCCTGACCTGACAACCCAAACCTCCATCTCACTGTTTAAAACTAAACTAAAACACTACCTTTCCAACCACTGGCTATGCTCATGCAACTACCCAACCTGATCTTTCTGCTCCTCACTACTCTTGCATACATCTTTCTTTCTCCCAGCTCTAAGCTATTCTACTAAGAAATGCTCTCTCTAATCTTGTAACTATACCCTCCTCCTTATTCTACTGCTTACTTTTAAACATCCTACTGTATCCTGTCTTATTCTACCCTTTCCAATACTCAAGCTAAAGCACTACCTCCTATTATCTTTATGTACTTTCCTCATATTGTCATTAAAATGCCCAAAGTATGTTCTGTGCTTGAAAATTTTTTACTGTGTACATATTTTTCATGCTTTAATTTTTGATTTGTGTATTTACTTTTCCTCTCATGCATGTAATACCTTATGTATTTTGTAAAGACTGTTTGATTATCATGCTGTTAGACAGCGGAGCTTTTCTCCTCGGGCCTCCACTGAAAATGGACATGTATCCATTTGGACTAGCCCGGTTAACAAATGTAAAATAAAATAAATAAATAAATAAATAATGAATGAATAAAGATCTACAACACAGATAGAACATTATGGTAAGACATAACTTCTTTTTCCTTTTCAGAATTTTGTTTAAGGAAACAAAATAAATAGTCGCAGCAAAGTTCAGGCAAGCAGAATTTCAAAAAGCAGTGTCTGGGAGTATTAAAAAAGAAAGGAGGAGCCTGCCATAACCAAATACAGTCCAAAAAGGCAGACTGACTGTATGTCTCTAAAGATATTTCTTTCTTCTCACCCTGGAAACCCTGTAAATCTTTTCCAGACTCTAGGTCTTCATTTACCTCAGTGCCTTCAGATAACCTCAGAGAAGTGTGTCTTGAGAGTAATTCAGAAAGAGTACATTTGACAGTGGGTGTCCATTCCTCCTGTTCTGGGATTCCTCATTTGCCAAACCAGACATCCCTGTTTTCATCATTCCTTGATCATATGCTGTCTCTAGGTTTCTTAGAACCAGTCCCCTCAGAACAGACAAAGAATGGATTTTATTCAAGAATCTTTCTGGTGCCAAAACAAGAAGTAGGTGTTTGGAGACCAGTTTTAGATTTTTCTTTTCTGAATCTTCATCAAAGTTCCAAAGTTCAAGATGCTTACATTGCAGACACTGTTACCCCTCATTCCACCTCTCTGTGTCTTGGTAACTTTAGACGTAAAGGATGCCCATAATCACATTCCATTTCACAAAGATTTCAGGTTCTTTTTAAGATTGTGTGTCTCACTTACATTTTCAATTCTCTGATTTCCAATGGACTTTCCATAGCTCCAAGGATATTTACAGAGTCTGTCTACAGTTATAATCCACTGCAGGTTGCAGGCATTCACATTTTTCCAACAACTGTCTTATTTTCACAGACTGTTTCTCAAAATGTCAGGAATCTCAGAGCTGAGTGTAAAAGATCTCCTTTTCAGTTTAGGATTCCAGCTGATATTACAGAAATCCTCTCTCATTCCTTCTCCCAGGATAATGTACCTGTGATGGATTCTGGATACATCCCTCATGAGGGCTTTTCTCCTGCAGAATAAAATACTTTAGGATTCCAGCTGATTTTACAGAAATCCTCTCTCATTACTTCTGACAGGATTGTGTGCCTTGCATGCATTTTGGATACATCCCTCACGAGGGCTGTTCTCCTGCAGAAAAAAATATTTTATTTTATTTATTTATTTATTTTACATTTGTTTACCGGGTTAGTCCAACTGGATACATATCCCTTTTCAGCAGAGACCCGGGGAGAAAAGCTCCACAGTACAAAAGGTTTTGAGTTACATTTCAACAATTTCAAAATAACATGGTAAGGTAATCAAAAAGTTTAAACATAACAGTTGCAAGAAAGTTCAAGGAAAAAAAGAAAAACATATTCATAATTGAGACAAGGTTTAGGTTTGCATTACATAGTAACAGTTTTTGGATATCATAGTAAGAAGAGACATCAAGTTAAAAATTAGCTATAACTTAAGTAATTCATATGATAAGTGGATTAATGAATACATAGGATCTTTGGACACTATTAAAGATGATATTATAGGCTCCAAGAGATAGGTAAAGAAATATCGAGTATAATGCTCATAGGGATTCATAAATAGGGGGGTGTTACAGTGAGCTAGAGATCAGTAGTAGAATAAGAGAGAGAAAAATGGCATCGGGAGATAGCATGGATAGTATTGGGATTTTTAGGACTAGTCAGGTTTGGTACAGGAACATAGCCAATGCGCTTTTAGGAAAGATTTGAGGTTACTTTTGAACTTGCTAAGGGAGGTAGTTAGTCTTAGGTCGCTAGGAAGGGAGTTCCATAGTTTTCCAATGGAATTAGCATAAAGAGCATCCCCACCTAAGTTATTAGTTTTGATTGTTTGTACTAGTTCACTATTGGAGGATCTAAGGCAGCTGAGATTAGAATAGGGGGTGAAGAGTTTGTTTATTGAGGGGGTTTTATGTGGTTCCTTGATTATTTTAAATGCTTCAGTAAGTTGATTAAGTTTAAGAAGATTGGGGAGTTCTAACCAGGCTAGTTTTTTTAGGTTTAGGCAGTGATGAGTATGGTACGGTTCGCCTGTTACGAATCTGGCAATATGATTATAAGTCATAGAGAGTTTGTTGAGCTCAGCTTTATTAAGGAAGGAGAATACTGGGGAGGCGTACAGTAGGGTGGAGAGAAGATGTGTACGTGCAATGGTTAGTTTGGTAGTAGGGGTTAGAAAGTTTTTAATTCTATACATAGAGCCTAGTTTCTTGTTTACAGTTTTTATAGTTTGACTGATGTGCATATCAAATTTGAGCTTGTGATCAATAGTAACTCCAAGTAGTTTGGCATTAGTGACAGGCTCTATGATGGTACCATTTGTGGACTGAACATGGAAGGTCCTATTATTAGTAAGTGTAGGGTGTTGTGCTAAGGAAGAGGCTGAGGTGGGGAAAATTAGTAGTAGCTTGGTTTTTGTTGGATTCAAGATAAGTTTCTTCTCAATGAACCATGTTTCAACTGCAGCAAAGCAGTTTTGGGTAATTACTTGGAGATTCTGGAGGGAGGCGTCGGAGCAGATCAGAGTGGAGTCATCTGCATATTGAATGCAGGTTGCATTAGGGATTACTGAATAGAGATCATTTATAAATACAGAAAAGAGAAGGGGACCGAGTATAGAGCCTTGGGGAACTCCTATGGTGTTTGGTAGTAATTGAGATAGCTTGCTTTGCCACTGGACAGCTTGTTGTCTCCCTGACAGGTAGGCATCAAACCAGCTTAGGGCTGAGTAGTCTAGGTGAAAAGTTTTCAGGGTGTGGAGCAGTGCTTGGTGATTAACCATGTCAAAAGCTTTTGACAAGTCCAGAAAGAGAGCAGAGGTAATTAGTTTATTATTTCGGTTGCAGTTGACTGAGTCAACAAAGGAGAGGAGGGCAGTGGTTGTACTGTGATGGGGGCGAAAGCCGTGTTGCGTGTTAGACAAAAGATTATTTAGAGTTAGATAGTGGAGGAGTTGCTTATGAACACATCTTTCCATAATTTTTGCTATTGGGGACATTATTGCTATAGGTCTAAAATTTGATATTTCCATGGAGGCGCCGCCCTTGTGAAGTGGGATGACATATGATATTTTCCACATAGTGGGGATTTTAGACTCTGTAATGCTTCTATTTATCAGAATGGAGATAGGATAGGCTATAGCATCTGATGCTATTTGTAGGTATTCAGCTGGGAGTCGATCGGCCGATAAGCTGGATGGTTTAAGTTTCTTTAATAGGGAGCTAATATAGGAGGTGGATATTGGATGAAGGTTAAAGGCAAGTGGAGATTTACCAGCAGTATTAGTTGTGAGGGGGGTAGGATTAGTTGTGGAAGGTGAGGAGGAAGGTAACTTGCCGGCTAGGGACTGGATGGTCTCAGTAAAACATGAGTTAAACGTATTGGCTATTTCATCCGGGTCTTTACCAGTAAGTTTAGTAGGGGTAGGAGTAGAGGGTTTCCAAGAGTGAAGAAGGTTATTAAAACCTGCCCAAAACTTTTTTGGGTTATTCTGATGTTTGTCCTGGAGGTGGCAGTAATAGTTTTTTTTTATCTTGGGTGATATGTGACTTTGTAGAATTTCTTAGCTGCTGAAATTTAATACGATCTAAGGGCAATTTCGTGGATCGCCACTTTTCCCAAGCTTGGTCTCTAAGCTTAATTTTTGATTTTGTTTCCTTAGTTAGCCATGGTGCTATGCGAATTTTTGATCTTATAAGGCGGTTTGGTGCATGGGAGTCCAGTATTTTTAGAAATGTGTCGTTAAAATAACCCACACTCTCATCTAGGGGAAGTGACTTTAGCCTTGACCAGTTACAGGATTTAAGTTCTTCTAGGAAAAGTTCTGGAAGAAATTTTTTCTTATTTCTAATAAGTCTATATATCGGAGGTCTTGTGATAGCCATTTTGTCCTTCCTTATGTATGTGACTAGGTGGTCGCTGAGATCATTGGGGAGGGTACCTGTGGTATAGTTATTTGTATCTTTATTGGTAAGAATCCAGTCGATGGTGCTTTCTTTTTGCTTAGTATTACCAATTCTTGTAGGGGAAGTAATGTTTTGGGAAAAGCCATACAGGTTAATAGGTGGGGGATTAATATGGTCAGAAAATTGTGTCCAGTCTATGTTGACGTCTCCCAGTATGATGGTCTCTTGGGGGTAGTTTATGGTTAACCAATTTAGGGTTACTTCCAAGGTTTCTAAGTTTTTCCCTGGAGGAATGTAAACTACAATGAGATTAATGGTCTTATGTTTATTTAGGCATATTTGTAGGGCAATTAGCTCCATATTAGCGACCTTAGGGGGTTGTATTGGGTTCAATATGATATTCAGAGTATTTCTAAACATTACCGCTATTCCACCACCCTTTTTTTTTATCCGATCAACCCTCAACATATTAAACCCAGGTGGAAGTATCTCTTCATCCTTAGTGGATGGTTTAAGCCAGGTTTCAGTTAGGCACATAATGTCTGGGAGATGCATGGCTAATAATGCATGAAGATTCTGAACCTTGTTATTTATACTTCTAAGATTGAGATGAAACATAAGGAGAGTGCTGGAAGATTTTGAGGCTACATTTGAGGAAGTGGAGTCAAGATTGGTAATTGGGCCTGGGTTGGGGTGTATATCCCCATCTTTGGCTATACATTTTTTCAGTTGGTCAATTAGTCTTAGTAGTTTAAAAAGTATCTTTAGACTATGTTTAGTAGTAGTTACTTTGGGGTATCGTTGAGTTAAGTATTCAGTTTTGAAGTATGGTGTAGTGGGGTAAATGATAGTAGAAGTAGGATAGGAGGGATGATTTGTATATTTGCATGTGTGTCCATTGGGGAAATGAATACCAAATAGAGTGTAGTTTTCATATCTGGTTGCAAAGTAAGGGATAAGTAATAGTACCGCTGGTATTGAAATAATGGTTATTACTTTGCACATGATTATGTATAAGCAAATGGCTGTCAGAGTAGGTTGCTTTTGAAAATGCCTGTTAAGGTATTGGTAGATGGGCGGGATTGTGGGAGGAGAGGTATTCAATTGGTAGGGGACTGTAATTGGTTTAGAGTTAGTGGGTTGGGTTTACTGACCTCATAAATGTAGAGATAGTGGGGGCGGGTGGGATATGGGGGCAGGGTGGGGAGCGGAGCGAGCCCGAGCGTAGCGGAAGCAGCGGGATACCTAAGTCAGGAGTTTGCAAGGTCTTAAAGCCGGCTACCTGTAAGTAACGGGACTGCTATTTGAGTTACTTACAGTTGTAGTATACTTTACTTAGTCCTTAAGCACAGTTACATGAGCTAATTTCAGGTTAAGTTTACGACCAACTTCTTTGATAAATCCCTAGATAGATAACCAAGAAAAGTAGAGGGATTTGAAGCTGTTTAGGGGGAAGGCTGCCAAGTTAGATGTTAGGTACTGTTGTGTTTCCTGCCTGCAAGACTCTTTCAGGCCTTAATAATGATATGTTGAGGGTTTAGATTTTACCCAAAATTATCCTTGGGGAAGTATTATTAAGCTTTTGGTGATAGCTGGCAAACAGCCTGTGCCTTCGCACTGTGATTTAGGTTCTTCAAGGCCACCACTTAAATCTAGGAGCCACGCGGTGGGTTGGTTGAGGGAGGCTTCCTATGTTGAAGGAGAGGAACAGATAGTGTTTAGATATGGTAGTAATATTAACCTCAGATAGAAACCTTAAAACGTTATTGTTTGACTAAACAGAGAGGTTAACTTATAGTCGCTAGGTTTATTAGATAGGTAGGTGAGTGTTTAGGCTCACATAGGCTATGTTAATGTCCATATACCACTGTAACTGTAGTCAAATAAGAAAAAAAAACATGTCAATTCAATCAAATAGTATGTCGCCAACCATGCACGTCGACTAGGGCGCATTAAAACAGTAGCAATTTCACTTCCTTTAACGCTAGATGTTAAACCACATTAGCAGCTAATAATGCAAGACTAATACAATCTACCGACCAAATAAGTCAGTGCACATGAAGAATGAAATCACAAAAATGAATAGTTGCTTCAGTTTCTGTACATAATTCAACTGATATCTAGTAGGTTGCATTCATTAAGTAGCTACAGATAGTTCTGTGACAGAGCGTTTCCCAAAACAAAACCATGTGCAGTAATTAATCAGACGCTAGGTCGTTTTAAAGCATTATCTTGTTACTTTCTCAGGCTTTGTTACCCTATAAACTGTTTATGCACATATTGGTTGCATATTTTAAAAGCAGAAGGTAAAAAATGTACTTTTATGCAATTTAGACCATACCTTATGGCAGGAGCGAGCGAGCGACAGGGGAACACAACAGTACACTTGCTAGGTTTGAAAAGGGCGGAAAAAGTGTTAGGACTTATAAAAACTCGCTGACGTCAGAGGATGCACAAGTCAAGAGTTTGCAAGGTCTTAAAGCCGGCTACCTGTAAGTAACGGGACTGCTATTTGAGTTACTTACAGTTGTAGTATACTTTACTTAGTCCTTAAGCACAGTTACATGAGCTAATTTCAGGTTAAGTTTACGACCAACTTCTTTGATAAATCCCTAGATAGATAACCAAGAAAAGTAGAGGGATTTGAAGCTGTTTAGGGGGAAGGCTGCCAAGTTAGATGTTAGGTACTGTTGTGTTTCCTGCCTGCAAGACTCTTTCAGGCCTTAATAATGATATGTTGAGGGTTTAGATTTTACCCAAAATTATCCTTGGGGAAGTATTATTAAGCTTTTGGTGATAGCTGGCAAACAGCCTGTGCCTTCGCACTGTGATTTAGGTTCTTCGGCGTCACCACTTAAATCTAGGAGCCACGCGGTGGGTTGGTTGAGGGAGGCTTCCCAAAATTATCCTTGGGGAAGTATTATTAAGCTTTTGGTGATAGCTGGCAAACAGCCTGTGCCTTCGCACTGTGATTTAGGTTCTTCGGCGTCACCACTTAAATCTAGGAGCCACGCGGTGGGTTGGTTGTGGGAGGCTTCCCAAAATTATCCTTGGGGAAGTATTATTAAGCTTTTGGTGATAGCTGGCAAACAGCCTGTGCCTTCGCACTGTGATTTAGGTTCTTCGGCGTCACCACTTAAATCTAGGAGCCACGCGGTGGGTTGGTTGAGGGAGGCTTCCTTATGGCAGGAGCGAGCGAGCGACAGGGGAACACAACAGTACACTTGCTAGGTTTGAAATATATCTTTACAGGGAACAATTTCTGGCATTCTTTAATCAATCTTTTGAGTTTGACAACGGAATATATCAAGATTCTAAGGTTTATAGCTTCTATGATTCTCCTGATTCCTCTGGCTAGACTTCACATGAAAAAAATTCAGTAGTTTCTCCTATCTGTCTGGATCCAACACCTGTATATTTTCAGTTCTCATTGTTTGAGTTTGTCAAAAGGGAGTTACATTTGTAGGTGAACCAGTTATCTCTCAACCTAAATATTGGCTTTTATCTTCCTTTGAAAACTAGCTTTTTGGCAATGGAACTTCATTCCCATCAACCATCAACATGTAGTGCTCTGTCCCCCAACACTCCTGCTACTTATGTATACTAACTAAAAGATTGCTGTGGCTTGGAGTAAGGGGAATACTTCAAGGTGCCACAAAATCAGACAGTTTCTGTTCACCATTTTGTATTGGTAGAAACAGGACTTGCTATTAAGGGTTTCACATTTTTTTACCTTGCTCTTTTGCTGTAGTTAAATGCTTCATAAATTGCACTTTATTATGAGTTATTTAGTGTCTTTACTTCTGCGGTGGTAGTGCTGCGGTAGTGTTGTCGCCTCACAGTAAGATGTTGTCCTGTTCAATTCTCAGCTAGAGCGTCTTCTGTGTGGAGACATGCGTGAATGGGCGTACCCTTGTTGAAGGTTGTGCGTCAGGCCCAGCAACTCGGCATGTAAAAATCTACTGCCAGTCATTAGCGGACCGGAGTTCCACTGTGGCGACCCCTAACCGGGAAAAGCCGAAAGACACAACAACAGCAACTTCTGCTTTGTAGTAAAGTATTCTACTGATTTTTTTTTTGTCTCAGTAATTTTTATGAAGTGCGGTTTGCTTCTTTATAATGATTTTTATATTTGTGCATCTTTGTCTTAGGTTATGGCTGAACATGGTCTTTGGACAAACCCATTTACCTGATTAACAAGTAAAGAAATAAATGTCTTTGAAAAGTGTTTCACAATGTAAAAAGTTTGAAGGGAAGAAAGGAAGACAAGAGTAAGAAAAAAAGAGCATTAAGCAAGAAGAGTAAAGTAGAGAGTGATATAGGGATGGTTGTTTGTAGTTGATGCTGAAAAATGTTAATGGAGATTTTGACAAAATAATGCTTTTCTTGGGGTGGGCCTTTAAACTCAGAGATGTACATATGAAGCAAATGGTTGACATCCTGCAGAATGGCCTCACTGAGACCAGCGACTGGTGTCAGAATCATGGCCTTAAGCTCAATGCCAAAAAATGTGCCGTCATCCCCTTTGGGAAAAACCTGGTTCCCATGAATTACCACATTGATGGTAGTCCACTGAACACAGAAGGTGTTATAAGAGATCTGGGAACACAGGTTGACAGCAACCTCTCTTTTGATTACTGCCACTGTGGTCAGAAAGTCCTTCTATGTGGTACATCTCATTACTAAGGGTTTTGCATCCAGGAAGAAAGAGGTCATTGTCTCCCTCTACTCTTCCCTCATTAGGCCAGTCATCGAGTAGAATGCCCCATTTGGCATGTACCTCACTAGACACCTGCAACAACTGGAGAGGCCGCAAAAGTACCTCACAAAGAGGATCCTAGGCCTTAAACACATGTCCTACATGGACAGACTCAAAAACCTCCAGCTATTCTCTGTCTCATATCACCTACTTAGAGGCCATCTCTGCTTGACTTACAAAGCCATGTCTGACTCACCTCTTTTAGAAGTGCTACATCTAAAGAAATCCCAATCCCTCTGCACCACATGCTCTAGAGACCTCAACCTCATTACCACAATTAACAGAACATGCTGGAGGGACAGGTTCATAACCCAGAGACTGCCCATACTATGAAATTGACTTCCCATACATGTCAAGCAGAGCACCTCACTGACCCTCTTGAAGATAAATCTTGATGAGTGGATGGGAAACAGAAAATTCACCCTGGAGATAACTCCTTGGCTCTACTCGACAGAGGCACTGGGAACTAAGGTCGGGTAGCGCTATGCAAGGGAAATCCTATGGCTAGGCTTGTAAAGGCCCCAGGGCCATTAGCCTAGTACACACTTATGAACCTATGAACCTAATTCAGGCTGGAGAAGTGGATGCAATGAGTAGCACAGTATACGTAAAATGTAAGGAAACAGTACAAATAGTGGCTGGGTTAGAATAGGACATAAGCTTGGAGGGGCATAAAATAGAGTATGGACTCTGGATTAGTGAAGGAGATGAAGAAGGACTCAGAATTCTAATTTGGAACATAGTCATTAAAGTGGATGGATCGACTCAGCACCAGGAGTCTTAACAAAAAAAAAAAATCCCTGAATTTGAGCAACTCCAGATGACCAACCTCAACTCACCAAAGTTAATCAATTGCAAAAATAAACAAATAAATTAACTTGCATTTCTTACCTGTTTTTTATTATTTCTTGAAACCAACTGTTGTTCTTAAGGCTACAGTTCTTCTGTATATGTATAAAAACACATTTTGTGCCTTACATGAGTGTATGCATTTATTAGTTACTTTTATATCAGTGACTCTTAATGAAATGCTATCCCCTATAGGTTCTCAATACAGGGTCGCTTGGTTGCAAAACTGTGATAGTTATTCCCTTGGATGACTTACCATTTGTTCATAATGGTTACCCTGCTACCAGTATCAACTTCAAAACCCAGCTTTACTTTTGTCTCCATTTGTCCCACAGATGTCTTAATTTTTCATAAATTCAGGTTTGAATACTATGTAAAAAACATATTTGATATGTTACAGTGCACTTTCTGACAGTTGTCTCAGAGGTTAAGGTTGTAGGCCTTGTGGTACAGGGTTTGATTCCATTAGCCCTTGTTTGCCTACTTCTGACCCTGAGCAAGCTATGTAACCAGACATTGTACCTGGGTTGCCCCTGAAAA
The DNA here is from genome assembly GCF_019279795.1 of Protopterus annectens. Classification (NCBI taxonomy): domain Eukaryota; kingdom Metazoa; phylum Chordata; order Ceratodontiformes; family Protopteridae; genus Protopterus; species Protopterus annectens. The sequence continues at coordinate 1,588,803,185 of NC_056731.1, read as the reverse complement.
GGGACAGTATGTCCAGCGGGCATGCCTGGTTAACAAATGGGTATTATTTTCTCCATATCAAACAGTATTAAACTTCCTTTTGAATCTCTTCAGAGGAGGGATGGGGTCACAGACTGATAAAAGCAGGGCTACTCCTGTAGTCCTAGTGAAGGCCAGGGCTCAGAATGGCCTTCTCTATTAGTGGGCAAGTAAGAGCCATTTTTGTAGGTGTTGGTTGAAGGGGCAGGGATAGTGTCCCTGCTTAATCAAAATGTTGTGCCAATCCCTGGGGAAGCTGTTGCTGCTATTAAAAATCATGTTTTCCCTAATATTACTGTCAAAAAGAAACAGAAAGCTAAACATATCATCTCCTGCCCCAGTTTCAATGGCTAGGGGTAGTTTATTAAGCTTAGCTCAGGATCTTGTACAGTCTATTGACCTTTCTTATCAGGTCGTATCTGGTAAGAGAAAAAAGGATATATCTTTCCCTGAAGTGATTCAAGAAATTGAATCTGGAGAGGAATATGATGAGAATTATACCATTTTTTCTCCTTAGAATACTGATTCAGACTCAGAGGTGGGCAAGGTATCTAAATATCCCTGTCAAGGATTCTCTTTCTCTGAGACTATTTCCAGAATGTGCCTGTGCTTTTAATGGGAGAACACTGAGGTTTCTCAGTCCCTCAAAAAATACTATGAAATGTTACAACTGGAATTCCCAGAACCTCCTTTATGACACCGCAATGCTGCCAGCGTTGGAGGATGTGTTTGTCACATTCTGTGGTTCCCCTGATAGCCAGCCTGTTACACTTAAGAAAGCAGATAGAATGTACAAAGTTCCGTTGTCTTTCAAATTTCTATACACTCATCCCATATTTCACCCATCACACAGGATTGTGCTCCTTGGGTATCTGCTAGTCACCTCAGTACAAAGAGTTTTTCTTCCACAGGAAAAATAGATCTATATTTAGATCTTTTCTGGGGGTTTTCCACTCAGACTTTAGTCACTGCAAGGAAATATCTCATGATAAGCTCTCAAGGTAAGCTTCTGAGCCCCCAAGCCTTTCTGTGTTGGAGGGAAGCCTTCTAGCTTAATTTTCTTTCTTATAACTAGCCAGTTTTTCTAGTTTCAGCACTCAAATCTGTTTCTTTGAGCTCAGCACTTGTTCAGAACTCATGTAAGCACTAAATAAGCTACAAATTTCTACAGCACTCAACTTTCCTCACTTGTCTAGAGGAAAACAATTTTTAGTACTCAATAAATAAGCACCTATCCAGGCATGTCTAAGGGTCAGCTCCCAGTGTTTTCTCCTGTCTACCTGATGAATCTGGGCATCTTTGGGCAATGCAGCAATTGCCTCATGTACACAGACAACCCTCTCCTCCTACCACCCAACACTACAACCTATGAAAGATGCACTTATATAGCCAAATTGGAAGCAAAGCTCTCTTCACCCAAGACTGGACTAGACAGTCAAGAGGAGAAGGTAAACACTTGCACCACACCACACTCATCACATAGTCCCTCAAAACCTACACCACCAAAACACACATAGAAACACAAAACACACACCTACATTCGTGGAGGCTCTCAAAAAAATCTACCCAAGCAACAGGGACCTCCAAAGCAGAAATGCAAGCAACCTCCACCCCCCAACACAACCCAAATGACACATAGCCCACAAACTCAGTGTGCCACTGAACTACAGCCCAAAGGGCATAGCAACGTACCCAACACTCTAGTCATAGTTGACTCTATAGTCAGGCACATTGATGTTCCACTTACCAGGCTAAACAAGGAGAAAGTTACTGTCAGCTGCCTGTCAGGTGCCAGGATCCGCCACATAATGCATGCACTCAGGTCACTCCACAACAAGTACAAATATGACTCTGTCATTGTCCATGTTGGTGTGAATGACCTGAAACGTACCTCCCTGGACTACATGAAAAGAGACATGGAGGAGCTTTCTGATCTTGTAGCCCAGGCAGGTATGACCCTAGCCCTGAGTAGCATCCTGCCATCACCCAGAATGATACCTCAGTACAAGGACAAAATGATTGACTTCAACAATTGGCTAAGCTTCTGGTGTCATTCTAAGGGGATCCAGTATCTGTCTGCCTGGGATGACATGATCGACAAACCACAATGCTTTGCCAGAGATGGCCTGCACCTATCACCCCTGGGATTCCGGATACTGGCTAAGGCTCTTGCCACCCCTATAGTGCCTTTTTTAGGCAAGATTCAAATGAAAAATTCACCACCGTAACAGGTACAAGCAAGCAAAATCTGAGGGTAATGCTACTTAATGCTATAAGTCTAAATCTCAAGATGCACTCACTCGAGGCACTCCTTAAAATGGAGAACATCAACATCTGTGCAGTGACAGAGACCTGGTTCAAGGGTCCAGAGAGCACCCCTGCATTACCAGACTATAATTCATACCACACCTTTTGGCCAACTGACCTGGACCGAAGCACTAAAGGGGAGGCATATCTATCTTCATTAAGGATATCCACACCTCCAGGTTAGTTGCTCAGCATAATGCATCCGAGATTATCCAAGTGCAACTAACTCTGGGCAAGACCGCAATCCAAATTGTAGCTTGCTATAGATCCCCCACCATGCTCCAGGATTCCCACTCCTCCTTTCTTGATACACTGGAAAATATTAGGCTACAACCTAACACCCTAATAATGGGTGATTTGAACTACCCCACCATTAACTGGGAAAACTTCTCATGTGCCAACTATTGTAATCAACGTTTTCTGGAATTTATAAATTCCAACACCTTGGATCAACTTATCCACACCCCCACCAGGGGAAGCAATATCCTAGACCTGGTCATTACCAACATGGGCAACCGGTGTTTCACACCAGAGGTCAATTCCTCGTTGGTCAGATCCGACCACAAGCAAATCACCCTAGACATCCACATCCCACCCCCACCCTCCATTAGGGAAACCACCGTAAAAAATTTCTCCAAAGCCAACTTCACGCTTCTTAAGAAAGAAGTGGCAAACTTCACGGCACCCATGCTGACGGACAATAGAGGTACAACTGCTGAATCCTATACAATTGCACTTTATTAGCACTTACACGAGTACATGGATTGTGCAATCCCTAACAGAACCAAGATGCTATCCTCCACAAAAAGGAAGCCAATCTGGTGGTCCCCTGCTATAAACAAACTCTACAACAGAAGAAAGAAACTGTTGCAAAAAAGAGTAAAATCCCATGATTGGAGGAACTCCGTGGTCAGCCTCAGTAAGAAGCTGAGATCTCTCATAAAATCCTTTAAAGCTAATTACGAAAACAAAATCGCCACTGCTAAAATTACCCCTCTCTCATCCCCTAAAGGGCCCATCTCTATACTGGAAGAATGCAAAGTTCCTGTAATCACGGCTGCACAGGTAAAAAACACACTCTCCAAAGCCAAGAACACAGCATCCATGGGACCTGACAACATCCCAGGTTGTGTTCTACATGAACTACAGAATGAACTGGCACCCCACCTAAGTACCATGTTCAGTCATAGCCTCACCTCAGGCTTTGTGCCCACTGGATGGTGTACAGCAATGGTTATCCCACTCCACAATGCGGGAGCCACCATGGACCACGGGAACTACCGCCCCATTAACCTGATGAGCCTGGTCTGCAAGGCTATGGAGCATATCATCATGGAACTTATAAACAGTGACATTGGTAATCTCAAAACTCTGGACCCTACCCAGTTCTGGTTTGTAAAAGGCAGATCATGTCTCCTAAACCTGATAGACTTCTTTGAAGCGGTCACCAAAGCCGTAGATGAGGGTAAGGTGGTTCACACAGCCTATCTAGATCTCTCCAAGGCTTTCAACACCATCCCCCACTCTGGAATTATAGATAAACTCATTAAACTAGGTATAAATCCCTATGTCACAAGATGGGTTGCCAACTGGTTCACTGACAGAACCCAGACTGTGAAAGTAGCAGACTCTAAATCCAACTTCAGACCAGTGACAAGTGGAATACCACAGAGTTTAGTCCTAGGTCCTCTCCTGTTTGGTATCTACTTCTCTGAAGTACAGGCTAACACAGAAGGTCTTTGGCTAACAAAGTTCACAGATGACTGCAAACTAGGAGCCATAATCAAAACTCCTAAAAATGTGGACATCCTACAAAAGGGCCTCACTGAGACAGCTGCCTGGTGTCAAAGCCATGGCCTCAAGCTCAATGCCAAAAAGTGCATTGTCATCCCTTTTGGTAAAAACTCTGTACCCATGAACTACCACATAGGCGGTAGTCTACTTAACACCGAAAGTGTGATAAGAGACCTTGGGACACAGGTGGACAGTAGTCTCTCCTTTGATAATCACATTGCCACAGTAGTCAGGAAATCCTTTTACGTGCCACACCTCATCACAAAAGGTTTCTCATCCAGGAAAAAAAAAGGTCATTTTTCCCCTCCACTCATCACTCATTAGACCCATTATAGAGTACAATGCCTTTTTTGGTATGTACCTCACAGGACATCTACAACAACTGGAAAGGCCACAGAAATACCTCACAAAGAGGATTACCGGCCTCAAACATATGCCCTATGTAGACCATTTCAAAAAACTCCAGCTTTACTCTCTCGCATATTGCCTACTCAGAGGTGATCTCTGCCTAACATACAAAGCTATGTCAAACCCAGAGCTGTTGGACATGCTCCACGTAAAGAAATCCGAATCGCTCCGAGCTACATGCTCTAGGGACCTAAACCTTGTCACCACAATAAACAGAACATGCTGGAGGGATAGATTCCTGTCCCAGAGACTTCCCATACTCTGGAACAAACTACCTATCTATATCAAACAAAGCTCCTCATTAGCACTCTTCAAGAAAAATCTTGATGATTGGATGGGAGATAGGAAATTCATCCCGGGGATCACTTCTGTGGCTCTGCTTGACAGGGGCACAGGAAAATAATTTTCTTGGGTGGCAACAGCCAGGGTACCGTTTGGCTAGTCTTATATAGTTCCTAGGGCCAGTAGCCTAGTATCTACCTATGAACCTATAAACTTAAGATTATGGGTCTCATGGCATCTATGAATTACATGATACCTCCAGCAAGACTCTGTATGAGAAAGATACAATGTTGTCTGAAGTTTCTTTGGTCCCAATATCATCCTTTTCAGATTCCAGTTCCGGGATTTGTGAGAAAAGAAATCACTTGCTGGAGACATCAACTATAACTGAATCCAGGTCTTCTCTTCTCCTCTCCTGCTCCAAAGCAGTCAATCACCACAGACACCTCAGACTTTGTTTGGAGAGAAGGGGGATAAAAGTGCAAGTTATCTGGGGCAACAAAGGCAGACACAAGCGCAAAAATGTAGAAGAGATGTTTGCCGTTATCAAGGCTCTACACTCTATGAATCATCCTTTGTTCCCATGACCACCTCAAGTTGTTACTGGCAATACTACAGTGATGTGGTACATAAACAAGTAAGGGGAAACCAGGTCTTACCCCTAAGCGGACTTAACCATGTTAGCATGGGATATAGCTTTACAGCACAATCTCATTCTATAGGTCATTTTACATACAGTATAGTCAGAGCAAATTGTGCGGCAGACAAGAGGAACAGGGCCACGATGGACCTTCACAAATGAAAATTCTATCAGCAGGTCTTCCAAGATGTGATCCATCTGTGGGAAGCACCTGAAATAGAGCTTTTGTTTTCACTCTTAACAATTTGTTGGTGATATTCTACTCCAAATCCCCATCCTTGAATACCTGGAAAAGAGATGCATTTTCTTTTCCTTTGACAAGAATTTTCCTGTATGCTTTCTCACAGTTTCCAGTAATATTCAGACTCATTCTAAAGATTTGGAAGGTGTATCCAAAGAGCATTGTGGTGACTCCAATTTTGCCCAGGCAACAGTGGTTCTCCTTTCTTTTGGAATGGCTAGGGGGGGATTATCACAGCCTCCTCACAGACTGGATCTACTCACACAAGACCAGAGGTGTTTGATACATCTTAACACTAATAACTATAAATGACTGCCTGGATCTTAACATTTTTATACCTTTTATCTCCCTTTTTCATGAGGATATGCTGCAAGTATTAAAGGAGGCACCAAATCATATTATTAGAAAATCATTATTGGTAAATAGAAAAGGTTTTCTAGTTGGTACCATCAAAAGAACCTGCACCCATTCATGGCTAGTGTTTCTCTGGTTCATCACTATTTGTGTGAATTACTATGTTTTGGCCCAACTTACTCTTCAGTCAAGGTTCTCTTGTCAGCCATTTCAGCATATCTGCCCATGGGTCCCTGTCTTTCAATGTAGCCTCATGGCAAGACAGCTGGTTCAAATATAGTAAGAGTTAATTTTTCTAACACAAAATTAAGATCTCAAAGAGGAGCCACCTATTTTTTAGGAGGCTCCTAATGCACCACCCCTTTCAAAAACATTTTGCCACGAGGCTACAAAAATGTAAGATCTGCATTAAGGATCACCTTGCATTCTTATTAAAAACAAGAAAACAGGATTCAAGCTGGTATTGCTTGTTTATAAACCACTCTATGTCAACTTCATCAGCCTTGTTGTCAAGAATTTCCTTGCATGGTATTTGTGTAGCTGCAACTTGGGCTAATCCTCATACCTTTTTGGTCATTATAAAATAGATCTGGTCTCTATGGGAAGACCAGCTTTTGGCTGTGCTTTGGAATATGCTTCCTTAGAGTACTCCCAGGATTTAGGTAGCTGTGGCCGCTGTCCCAACTGAAGAACAAATGAAAATGACAATATCAGATAAAAGGTTATGTACTTAACAAAACATTCCATCTGTGTAGTTTTTTTTAACATGAGATTTTTGGCACCATTTTGTATGTTAAACATTTCTAATAGGAATTTTTTTTCAGTTTATGATTAATTTGTTGTCTAATATTTTATTAGGCTGTATCCATTCATTTTGATCGATATTACCTTTTTTAACAAAATTAAGGGACTTTGTGCATGTATTTTGTGCCTGCAACTGTGTTACTGAAACTGTCATTTTTTTCAGTGCAGTTTTTAGAATAGTTACCCCTGCAGAAATAGACTGGTAAATAAGATTGCTTTTGGCGGCATTTTGTATGTCTGATATCTCTGACAGGAAGTTTTCAACAGTTTATGATTTATTTCTTGTCTAATACTGTTTAAAGTTTTTTTTATTCATTTGGTGTCAAAACTAGCTTTTATGTGTTAACATTGGGGAAATTTTGTGACATGTATGTTGTGCTTTAAAGGTGTTACTGAAAATACAGCTATTTTCTCAGTGCAGTGAATAGAGCTCATACAGAAATAGTCTTTAGATTGCTATTTAAAGGGAGAATAGTGGAATTTGTCCACCCTTGTAATGGTCCGACTGTGCAGCCAGTATTTAATATTGAGCTGTATGGTTTCTTGTCCCCTTAACTGATGGATTTAGATAATGTGCCCCCCCCCCCCCATCATCAACCCCTTGTGCACATAAAACATACAAATATGTCAAGAAATATGCCTTAGCCTATGGCTTGTGAGTCCACGGTAGCTTTTAGCAGGCTACTAGGTCACTTACCTTCTTTTACTTTCAGGTCACCCTAGTGTGCTGTTAGTGCCACAACTGTGCATAAAATGAGGATTAGACAAATCCACCAGGGCTTTACCAGTGCCTGGTTCAGGTATGGGAGAACCAAACTATTTAGGTGCAGGGGAAGTCAGGGGTGAAGAACCTGATGCCATTGTTGATATGCATCTTCCCAAGGATTCTCCCACTAGCGTAATTCATGCAAAAAAAGAGACAAAGACCAGCCACATCACAGGGCAACAGTCTCTGACTGTTTCCACCTGAAGTGGTGGCTATAGCTAGATCCATTGTTTAGGCACTTACCAGGGCTCACTCCCCTGTTCATCCTGGGATCCTAATTTTAAAAGAGATTCAGAATCTAATTTTTCAGAAGTGTCAGAGTCTGATCAGTCATCTTCCTCTGAGGGCAGGTGCAAAAAACCAAACTAATGTTTTCTTTTTTTCCAAAACACTATCTAGATTTAGTGATGTATTCAATTGAGTGCAGTCTTTGGCTGCAGCTGAGGTCAACAGGGTATATGATATTTTGGACGATGAGGCCTTGCATGTGGTGACTTTCCCTGTATTAATCCCAGCGTTAAGGTAGGTTTTTAAGAAAGTTCGCAGTTCTTGTCTACTGAATAAGTCTTTGCCTAAAAAAGTGTTTAAGAAATTCAAGGTGTGCTTAACCATGCCTGGTCTCCAAGCTCTCTTGTCTGCAGATCCTGCGGCTGTGTCCTCAACGACATCTTCTAACAAAAAGACTATTCCCCGGGATTCATGAAGCTTGTGCCAGGTGCAGGCATAGCATCGGCGATCTAACACCAAATATGGCCGCTGAGTGATTCAGGTATGAGCTGTTTCCACGTGCATACACTACGCCTGCACAGCTCCCGGCACCTGTATGCTAATCACCCCATGTGTTGCAGTGTAGCATGCAAATGAAGGTATATAGCGATTCAGGAAGTAGTGCAGGTGTAAGCATGTAGAAATGTAAACCGAAAAAAAACGGTTTACATTTTCGCAAACATAAAATCGGAGCCATGACAGTGGACCAGTCACATGTATTATACTGTTAATATATGCCAATGGCTAAATATATAGCCACTGGCATAAAAAACATGCACAAAATATAAAAAAAGAACATTTAATGTTATGCCCACACTAACGCGAAGTTAAAGCGCAGGGCATCGGTGTGCAAACGGGATCACAATGAAAATAGAATTATATGGAATAAAACTGCAATGTAACACTTTTCATGATTTCCCCCATAATAGTCAATGGCACGCGTGTTACACCACACCATGGTGCAAGGGTTGCTAAGGGGCTGTGACAGTGTTTTGCGCGGTAACTAGGAATTAGTAGGCAATGCCATGCAAATGAGAGGAGTAATAGTGAATCACAAATTCCCCGCCGGTGTAAGGATGTACCTCACAGTGTAGTGTTACAACAACGAGGTGTGGCCTGGAGACAAAGATGACATCAAGAGGGGGTGTGCGACCTTTGCTGTAAGCACATTGGAGCATTGCTAATCCAGTTTGCTTGTTTCTAAGCAAAGCTGCAGGATAGGGTTGTGTTGAAGTAGCCATAGCTTTGTTTAGCTGAGAGCACACAAAGTAACCGAATGTGCATGTGAACGTGGATGAAAATGCGCTGTAAACCCGGTAAACGGCTGTGCGTGGCACGCACCAGAGTGGAAACAGGAAGGATATGGAAAAAAATAAGGAAATGCTGCAGCATGGAGATTGGAGTACAAATGAGTAATTAACACCTAGGAATCCACAGTGGGACATTGACAACAGCTAACAAGGCTATTAGCAGCTACCTGCAGAACAGGAAAGGGGAGGTGCCGTACTGCAAAGAAAACAGTACTGTCACAGCAGAACAAAGCAAAATTGCAGTAGATCAGCTACATAACACATTTTGCAACACATTCCTGGGTAGGGAAAGTACAAAACAAGTAAGCCGGCAGTTGGATGCATGCCTGACAATGGGAGAGGATTCGGGTTGAAAAGTGAATTAAAGGGCAACAGATGAATCATGGCACGCAAGCATAATTCAACACCAAAGGCCCCACAATTGCAGTACTCACTATAAAACCCATAATTAAGATACCCTGCAGCTGTAATTGCACATACACACCCAATGACATCAGCAGCATCTATAGCACAATAGTATAAAGGGTGAAAGCACCTCACACACACTTGGGTATTCCCATACACTCTGCACTATCGGTGTATACAGATGGGGAACTTTTAATATGTACATGTTAGGGGTGGCCATAGCTTTGATTCACCAGCATGTGTTGGAGACTGAAGGTGGTGTGGAGGATGATGCTGACAACCACCTCAGGCACTGGAGGAGGAGAAGAGTGTTCAGACCCAGGGTAACCTACCAGGGGCTAAATGATCTGGAGACAGTAGAGCATTACAGGGTAGACAGGGACACCATACAGCAACTTGTTGAGCTGTGCTGGCCACGCCTCAGAGCCAGAAATAACAGAGGGGAACCCATCCCAGTGGACATGAAGGTATGTATAAGCTTGAGAATATTAGCCATAGGTACCTTTCAAAGGCCAACTGGGGATATCCTGGGGATCTCACAGGCATCAGCATCCAGGGTACTCCACCATTTCCTGGATGCCATGTTACCACATGCCAATGAGCACATACACTTCCCCCGAATGCAGGAGGAGTTGGCCAGCAATATGCATCTCTTCCACCGTGTGGCAGAATGCCCAGAGGTACTGGGTGCAATAGACTGCACGCACATACACATCAAGTCACCACCCGGTGAGCAGGGTAGGCAATACATAAACTGCAAGGGATACCCCTCCATCAACTGCCAGGTCGTGTGCAATGCCCAGGGCATTACCATGGATGTGTGTGCTGGCAGCCCTGGAAGCTATCATGACTCCCACATCAGGCATGCCTCACAGCTGTATCAAGTATTTGCCAGGGGGCACATCCCATATGGCCAGCTGGTGGGGGATGCTGGCTATGCACTGGAACCATGGATGATGCCTCCCATCAGAAATGCACACACACCCATGCAAGAATGCCATAATGAGGCACACACACAAACCAGAATCATCATAGAGCATGTGTTTGGGATGCTGAAATCACAGTTCCGTTGCTTGGACATATCTGGTGGAGCCTTGCAGTACTCTCCAGGCACGTGTGCCCACATCTTCATAGTATGTGCCATGCTACACAATATGATCCTGCAGAAACAGCTGCAGCAGGGACAGAATGGTGAAGGCCCTCACAGCCCACCACCATTGCCAAGGGCCCCACAGGCACAGAGGGACTCAGACCATGAACACCCTGAGCCAGCCCCAGTAGGAAGATGGAGGCATGCCCAGTATGCCCATGCCTTGGCAAAGAGGGAATGTATAGCACACACACTGACAGCATAGGCACCTATGGACCGACACCCTTCTCCAACTGCACACACAGTAAACATGGATGGCACACACACAATTCCACCTGTAAATTGTCATGTATAGGTGGTCTACTGTGTGCATCCTACATAGGCAGCCCTCAACTATTGCACACACAACTGCTATTGGTACAAGGTAAGTCAACACCTGAACAGTAAATTAAGCTATCAGCATGTGCTGATACTGTATGTATAGGTTCATAGGTACATAGGTAGGTACTTGGCTAACTGCTTGAGGCCATTCATAAGCCTAGCCAAATTGTGTCAGCTGTCACCACCCCATTGATTAACTAACTGTCCCTCTGTGGAGTAGAGCCAATTGTGGGATCCCTGGGGTGTATCCACTGTTCCCCATCCACTCTGCAAGGTTTCCCTGGAGTGTTAGTGAGGGGCTCCATATAATGTAATCAGGGATATAGTTCCAAAGCATTGGGAGTACATGTGACAGGAATCTTTCACTCCAGCATCTTCCAGTTATGGTTGTGGCAAGGTGTAGCTCATTACAGTGTGTGGCTCACTGTGACATGGATTCTCATAGGTGAAGCATATCCATTAAGCCTGACTTGGACATGGCTTTGTTGGACAGCAAAGATCATCACTGCGTAAACGAGATGCCACTGAGTAATGCAAGAGTTCATTCAGTCTGGCAGCATAGGACACATGTCCAAGGCCAGTAATCCTCTTGCCGAGGTACGTTCGTGGACCCTCCAGCTGTTGGATGTGTCTTCTGAGGTACATGCCAAATGGGTTATCATACTTGATGATGGGATTGATGAGTGATGAGTAAAGGGGCACAATAACCTCAGTATGTCTAGATGCGAACCCCTAAGTAATCAGATGACCTACATAGAAGGATGTCCTAACTACTTTGGAGATATGATTGTCAAAGGAGAGATCACTATCTAATGTAGTCCCCACATATCCATTACCTTGTCTGTATTAAAGTGGCTGCCACTCGTGTTAATATGTGGGTGTTTAGTATTCCCAAAATGGAATGACCATGCAGTTTGTGGCCTTTAGCTGGAGGCCATGACTTTGACACCCTGTGTTGGTCTATGTGAGGCCCCTTGAAAGACATCTGTGACAGCTGGACTGTCAATTATGGCTCCCAGTTTGCAGTAATCACCAAACACGGTCTGCTGTAGTCCATCTGTGTTTGCCTGTACCTCTGAGAAGTATATGACAAACAGTTGGAGTCCCAGGACCGAGTCCTGTGGGACACCAGTTGTGACTAGTTAAGAGTTGGACCTGGAGACTGCTAAGCTTACCATGTGGGTTCTGTGTGTAAGCCTGTTGGCAAACCAACCTGTGATGTATGGGTGTATGTACTGGTTGGTGAGTTTATAAATAATACCTGAGTGGGGAGTGGTGTCAAAATCCTTGGCGAGGTCCAGGTAGTATGTGTGAACTACCACACCCCTCATCTAAAGTCTAGGTGACTGTAAGACGTCAAACAGGTTCAGTAGACATGATCTGCACTCAATCAAACTGACCTGGGTTGGGTCGAGTGTCTGGATGTTCCCAATGTCTCTGTTAATGAGTTCCATGATGATGTGCTCTATAGCCTTGCAGACCAGGCTAGTCAGGCTTATAGGGCAATAGTTCCTGGGGTCAATTGTGGTGCCACCATTGCGGACCAGGGATAACTGTTGCTGTGTGCCACTCTGTGGGTATGTAGCCTATAGAGAGGCTGGGTTTGAACAGTGTGTTTAGGTGAGGGGTTAGTTCATTTGTAGCTCTTGGAAGACTCAATCTGGGACACTGTTGGTCCCATTGAGGCTGTGTTTTTGGCTTTGGATAGGCCTGTTTTAACCTGTGTGCTGGTGATTGCTGGGGCCGCACATTCCTCTGGTATGCTTATGGGCCATTTAGGGAGAGGGGGGTGACATTTGCACTGAACCTGTCTGCTAAAATGTTGGCAATATCAGTCGGTTCAGTGTATTTTGTGCCAGTCTGCACCAACTCAGAGCAGATCTGAGAGTTCCAACTTAGGTTTGTAATATAGCTAAAGAACGCTTTGTGGTTATCTGTAGGGTCCTTGGAAATTTGTCTTTTGAAGCTAGCCTTGAATGATTTCATGAGGGATCATAGTTTCTTGCTGATACTGATCAGGGATGTCTGTCCTTCTAGGGATTTCGCTCTTATCTGTACTAGTTTCCTCCTTGTATTGTAGAGCCTGTTTATGGTAGGGGTCCTCCAGACCAGTTTCCTTTTCTTGGAGGAGTGAGTCTAGGTTTGACTTGGGATAGCATGATCCATGCATTCCTGCAGATGATCATAGAGTGCCTTTGTATAGGTTTCAGCATCTTGGACAGCATTGTCCATTCGGCGTGGGGGCCGTGAACCTTTCCATCTCGGTCTTAAGCAACGTGAAGTCTGCTTTGGAAAAGATTTTCACGGTGGTTTCTTTGGTTGGGGTTGTGGGTGGAATCTGAATATCCAGAATGATTAGTCTATGGTCTGATCTAACCAGCGAGGGGTTGACGTTAGATGTGGAACATCAGTCGCCCATGTTGGTGATGACCAGGTCCAATATGTTGTTCCCTCTGGTGGGGGTGTTGACCAGTTGATCCAGGGCATTTGAGTTTATAAATTCTAGGAAGCACTGGGCAGGGGAGGTTAGTACTTGAGTAGTTCTCCCAGTTAATGTTTGGGTAGTTGAAATCACCCAGTATTAGGATGTTTGGTAGGACCTGCATATTTCCCAGTATCTCCAGAAATGCAGAATGTGGGTCCTGGGTCATGGTGGGTGATCTGTAGCAAGCTACAGTTTGGATTGCAGTTTTGCCCATTGTCAGTTGCACTTGGATGATCTCTGATGCATCGTGCTGCACCACTAACCTGGAGGTGTGAGTATCCTTGATGAATATGGATACACCCCTGCCTTTTGTGTTCCGGTCTGGGTTCTGTGGCCGAAAGGTGTAGTATGAGTTATAGCCTGGTAGTGCTGGGGTGCTCTCTGGAGCCTTAAACCAGGTTTCTGTTACTGCACAGATATTGATGTTCTCCATACTGAGGAGTGCCTCGAGTGTGTGCATTTTCAGGTTTAGACCTCTGGCATTGAGTAGCAATACCCTCAGTTACTGGTTACTTGTGCTATTTACGGTGGTGGGTTTGTCTTTTGAGCCTTGCCTAAAAGTCCACCTTTGCTAATATCCACCTCTCTAGTACTGTTTTCTAGCAATGACAGCTGTGCATGTGTACATGTTCTGCAAATGTGTACTAACCCTTGTTAAAGGGCTGTGCCAAATAGCTATGTGCACACCTACATAGAGAGGATATTGACAGTAGAGACACACTGGTTGAACGTTTAGATTTGTGTAGCCTAACCTCTCATTGCCAGACTAACAGCTGCTTGGAAATATGTTGACAGTACTGGTAATGAAACATGGTGCATATCATCTTTAACTCCAGTGTGACATCTGCAGTAGGAGTGTAAGATGTAGGAAACTGCTGCCCATGTGTAATAGCATATTCATAGGTGGTGGCGTACACTATCTGATTATATCCTGATCATGTCGAAAGTGGTATTTGACTCTGTGTGGGGAGTGACATACCCATACATTTGGCAATAGGCCTGGTGAGTAAAGTCAGCAACCCTAATATTACCCAGAATACAGTCTGAGCCCATGTGTCAGACGGAAACATACTAGCCTTGGGATTTACACCAGTACATAATACAGGAGCTGCTGGTGTTTCCCTTTTCATTCTTTTCTAATGCTTTGGTGTCACGAGGTTTGTTCTTGAGATATATAATCTATATCTATGTATGTGTGTATATATATATATATATATATATATATATATATATATATATATATATATATATATATATATATATATGTGTGTATATAGACATTAACACACATACATCCATGTAATGGAATACATGTCCTATACTGTTGAATGACTGTGCTGGATGATATGTTTGTGATAACATCCAATGTCTGTATATCTGCCATGGCTTAGTGGTAAAGCACATTGGCTGTGGTGTGTAGGGTCCTGGTTTTGAGCCTTGCAGAGGCCAGTCATTTTGTTGCTGGGCAGAACAAGGGCCATTGGATACGGAGTGAGTAAGGCACTTTTAAGCAGTTGTGTGCGGGAGTGCGCGATGGTAAGCAGTAGTTAATTTAGGGGAGGCTCAGTATGGGACATGTATCTATGCATTAGCAGGCACTCCTATGCAAATGAGGTGAAGGATAGTGAATCCCAGTTTCCCCAGGGTGTGAGGCAGGTCCCAGGAGTGTAAGAGTATAGGTAGCATGGTGCAAGACTTGGATATAGGTGACATCATGGGGGTGTGTCAGGCATACTGTAAGTGGATTGGAGCCTTGTGGCCCGGGACTGCTCCTAGCTTAGCACAACTAAGCTAGGGGTGTGTCTAAACCTGCCTATGGCAATCGGAAGGGGAAACAGCAGTAGGAAAGTAATCAAGGAGAACTAGATGAGCAGGTGAAATGTATCAGGATCAGCCAATTACAGAGTCAGCAGACCAGCCCAGCCCAGAACACTACTATAAACTAAGGAAACACCTTCCTCTCTGGTTTTTCTACACTCTACATCACCGGTGTATACAAGCGGGGAAATTTTAACAAACAAACCTACAAAATGAGAAGGGCTGCAGCAGGCAACATAGAACAACATGTGCAAGAGGTTGAGGGTGGTGAGGACGTGAATGCTGCCGAACAACCAACAGTGAGGAGACAGAGAAGAGTGTACAGACTCAGGGTAACCTACCAGGGGCTACATGAGCTGGAGGTAGTGGAGCGCTATAGGGTGGACAGAGACCTCCTACAGCAAATTGTTGAGCTGTGCTGGCTACACCTGACACATCAAACTGGTCGAGGGGAACCCATCCCAGTGGATACCAAGGTATGTGTAGGCCTAGGTATACTAGCCACAGGTACCTGCTAAAGCACAACTGGGGATATCATGGGGATCTCACAGGCATCAGCATCCAGAGTATTCCACCAGTTCCTGGATGTCATGTCAGCACATGCCAGTGAGCACGTTTATTTCCTCAACACATGTGAGGTGTTGACCAGCAACATGCGTCTCTTCCACCAAATAGCAGAATACCCTGGGGTAGTGGGTGCTATAGACTGCATGCACTTATGCATCAAAGCACCACCCGGTGAGCAGGGTAGGGCCTACATCAACCACAGGAGCATCCCCTCCATCAACTGCCAGGTCGTATGTGATGCCCAGGGCATTATAATGAATGTGTGTGCTGGCTGCCCTGGAAGCTATGATGATTCAGAAATATGGCATCTGATGCAGTTGTACCACAGATTTGCCGATATGGACATCCCCTACGGTCACCTAGTGGGGGATGCTGGGTACCCACTGGGGCTGTGGCTGATGACCCCCATCAGAAATGCATAGACATCTGAACAACAACGGCATAATGAGGCACATGCACAGGCCAGACATATAATAGAGCATGTGTTTGGGATGCTCAGGACATGGTTCCGGTGTATGGATGCATCCGGTGGAGCCTTGCAGTATTCACCAGCTACATGCACCCAAATTGTTATGGTATGTGCTATGCTACACAATATGATCCTGCAGAAACAGCTGCAGCAGGAACAGCATGGGGCAGGGCCACACAGCCCCCCACCAGTGCCAAGGCCTGTACAGGCACAGAGTGACTCAGAGGGGGAACAACCTGTGCCTGACCCAGTAGGCAGAAAGAGGTGTGCCCAGTATGACCTGGCCTTGGCAAAGAGACAACACATAGCATATGCACTGACACAGTAGGGACCCAGGGAATAACACCCTCTCTGACTTGCACAGACAGCAAAAGGGATGCCAAACATGACACTACCTGTGCTCAACCATGTATAGGGAGTTTACTATGTGCATCTGACATAGGCAGCCCTCCAGCAGCATCATCAAGTCTGGCACACCCTCAAGGTAAGTCAATCAACCTACCAATTGCCAAATGGAGTATAATGTGTTGTTACCTGTAGCTATGGTATGGATGTGAGCATGCAAGGGAATTGGGTGGCCAAATGTTAAGGCAGCAGACAGTAGACACCCATAATGGCACCATGACATCTGTAACACATACTGGAGTCACCATAGTAGCCAGTACTACACAGGGTGACCCAACCCACTACAGGTAATGGGCTGAGTGACATGTGTGTCCATAAGACCCAAACAAGTCTCAGCCAGCAGGACAGGTGTAGACAGACACAAACAAATGCTGTACTATGGCCTCTGAATGTGCCCTAATGGTAACCCCTCCCCCAGACCCACACAGACAGACTATAGCAGGCTAGGCAGTTGGATGTAAGATGTGAAGGCTAGGAAGTCAGAAACTATGTTGGTAATTAAAGCTAAGATCTGTAGTACACTGGTATGCCTCTAGCCAGCGCAATAGGTAAGACTAGACACTGAAATGGAGTACCTGACATACCAGTACAGTCCTAGCAAATGTGTATAAGTGTCAGGTGTGCCCCCTTTATAGCAACAGTCAGGTGTGCCCACCCCGCTCCTGTGTAGGAATGTAGATACAGTCAGGTGTCCCCCCCGCTATGCAGACATGTAGCGACAGTCAATGTCAAATGACCGATGGATACCCTGCAGACACAGCATGCCACCTGTCAGTGTACAACGCAAAGGTCAGCACCACAGTACAAACTACCTGGACTTGATCCACTCATGCCATACAGATGGCCATACTGGGCATGCTCACACACTTGAAGGTATGAAGGAAATGATAGTCAACAACATACTGAAAGGTCATACTGGGCATGCTCACACACTTAAGCACATGAAGGCCATGTCTGAAAACACCAGTGGTCCAGACATATCTGGCAGTCGCAGTTCTTAGTGCAGACACATGTCAGTATGCACCACTCCTGCCTTGCACACACAGTGGATAGGAATACAGGCATATATGTAAGGACAACACACTATAATAAGCCAAAGGTAGATGGACATAGATGTGTGGAAGAGGGTGACCATGACAAGGAGCCATCCAGGCCTGTCCCATCCAGCACACAGCCAAAGGGCCCCAAACACATGAGGTGCAGATGTCACTCACTGCAGATACTAGCCACCAGTATCTGTCAGCATTACAGACTATGTGGGGCATGTGCCAGCTGTGCAACATGACTGTACAAAGAAGTAGTCATCTAGTAGCTGTATACAAATACCTGTGACATATGACCCCCCCCGTGTGTGCCCGCATGTGGCATGTCAACCCCTACATGAATGGGCTATGGCCCATTAACGCACTGCCCTCCCCATTATGACAAGTCTGCTGAGGTCATCCAATGTAAAATGCACCTTTGGGAGAGCTGTAGCTCAGTAATCTCCATGGTGCGTTCCATAACTGCATACTGCTGTAGTGATAAACTAGTTAAGTAGTAGTTCTAACCCCAGACTTGCCAATTGTGTTTGTGATTGTAATCGTGTCTGTCTGTCTCAGACTGTGTAGAGTGAAATGCTTTTTCGGCTACTCACAGTCCATACAATTCATATGCTCAACTTTGGCAAAGCTGCTGATGTCACTCACCTAGAAATACACCTCTGGGAAAGTCGTAGCACAGTAGTCTCTGTAGTGCATTCTGTAATTGTGTATTGCTGTAGTGTGATAAAGTAGTTAGGTCAGTGTTCTAATCCCAGACTTGCCAACTGTGTGTGTTTCCATCTGCCTGAGGACAGACCAATGCTTTTGGAGTACTCACACTCTATACAATTCATATACTCAACTTTGGCAGTCCTGCTGATGTCACCCACCTAAAAATACACCTCTCGGACTGCTATAACCCAGTAATCTCGGTAGCGCATTCTGTAACTGCGTAATGCTGTAGTGTGTTAATGTAGTTAAGTAGGTATTCTATTCCGAGGCATAGCAGGTGTGTGTGTTTGTCAGTCATATCCTGTGTGTTGGTGGCTGTGAGTGTCTAGCCACTGGATGTGTTGGTGAGTGTGTTTTGTAGTTTTCCTATATAGTGGCCATATATGTCACAATCAGCCAAGTGACTGGGTTGGCGAGACATACCCATACATTTGGCAATAGGTCTGGTGAGTAACGTCAGCAACCTTATTATTACCTAGACTACAGTCTGAACCCATGTGTCGGACAGACACACACTTGCTTTGGGATTAACACCATTACATAATATGGGAGTTGCAGGTGTTTTCCTTTTCATTCTTTCCTAATGCTTTGGTGTCAAGAGGTTTGTTCTTGGGATATATAATCTATATCTATGTATGTATATCTATATATATATATATATATATATATATATATATATATATATAGACATTAACACACATACATCTATGTAATTGAATACATGTCCCATACTGTTGAATGGGTACATTTCTGTTATCGGGGCAACACTATTAATGCAATCATTCAGGTGTAATGCAGCTCATTAACATGACCGTTGAGCACGTCAGTATAAAATGCTTGTGTTGATAATTAAATGTGTAACAAAGTAACTAGTCTAATTTTACACGTCTGCCTGACAGATGTGTTAAGGTACTGCATTACAGCTGAGTGATCGCTTTAAAGTGTTGTCGCACAGACAGGAAATCAGTAATACGGAAATACTTGCAAATAACATGACATTCCTTTCTTCTGTTAATTAGGCATGATGTGGTGATATGTACACTGCATGAAATGCCTAACATGAAGTAACTGCCTGTGCTTACAGTTTAAAAAGACGTAGTCATGCTGACCATTTGTAATCAGACAGTTTTCGGTCCTCTGTGAGGCATGTGAAATGATGATTAAAAGACAGTGAAATTGCTATGTATGTTTGCCGTGAAGGGCTTACAAGACACAAGTTGTTAAGATTAGGCTTCAACTTGGATTAATTATGTAAAAGCCTTGTACAATAGCAACAGATGTATACATCGTAAACACAGTTATTTCCGGGCTCAGTGATGCCTTCCTAAATCCATGCTTGACACTCTTAAAAAACAAACGATCACTGTTTACTGATTGCTTAAAGAAGCCGAGTAAGTATAATTAGAGATGTTGAGGACGGGTATTTGACAATGAAAACGTTTTCTACAATGCCTGCTTTCCCTATAATGGATAGACTGCTGTAATAGTAGGCCTTTGTCTTTGTTTTTGCACTATTCTGCTTTCGGGCAAACACTTTCAATGCGGGTGCTAAGCTCTGACTCCAACCTCAAGCCATGTTGTTTGGATGTTAATGTTAACAGTTGTGTGTAAATCAGTTAAATGGATAAAATGTAAAAACAAAATGAAAAGAACTGTAACTTCTAAATTTTACTCACACATGTTAAGACTAACACAAATACACGGTTTGACACTGGATTAGGAAGTCAGCAACCGCATCAACAATGTTGCCCCGTTAACGGAAAAGTACCCGCGTGCAAAAGCACTTAAACATGCTTACTGGTGCTTATATATGTTTACTACTGCATATTTGTGCTTACACCTGCTTAATAGTAACTTATTCATTATGTCACTAACACTGAGATTGAATGACATTAATTAAACATTTCATGCAGTACTCCAGTTCACATGCACATGTTCTTATGTAGGTTGTACAGCAATACGATGTATGAATATGTTTATATACACATTCCACATGGAAAATGATATGTGCTAGTGTGGCATTCGGACTGTGAATGCTTGTTTGTTAGGCGAATGCTCTGACCAATACACTACTGCTGTGCTGCTTCAGTTGCATATATACCCATCAAGGGAGCCCGCAGGATTTTTTGCAGGGGGGTGCAAACCGAGCCCCGCCCACAAAGCCCCGCCCCTCCACCCACATAGCCACACCCCCACGCACATAGCCCCACCCCCTCCACTCATGCAGCCCCCTCCCCCACGCAGCCATTACAGGGTCCCATTGCTTGGCTATTTCTCCCCAGTTGCCATAAACACTATCAAAATTCTTAGTGTGCATACTGTTTTATGCTTTACTTCTACAATGATTACAGATATCTGGATTTAATTAGGAATCCATGATGAGTTGTTTTACATACCCCATGTACATTGCAACTAACTCAAGGGAACTTTCAGCTGGCAGCCCTTTTGAATTCTGATCAAGAAGGCTTGGCTGTTCAGTCCTCTATACTGGAATAATTTCTCATTCATTGCCAATAATAATTTTATTTACTTGGGTACTAACAGAGTTTTACTTTTAAGACAAGATATTTGTTTTACCTCAAAATACTCCCCCTTGTTTTATTTATCTATTTGTAAGTGACTTAGAAACAACTACTGGGGAATAGTGTTCATTAGCTCAGTATTTTCATGTAGGACACTAAACTGAGTCCCATGAGCCTGTTCAGATTATACAGATTTAAACAGATTAGTTTATAACACTAGTGTTATTTGGCTTCCAAGATTAGCTCTCAGTAACACAAGTTGCTGTTTAAATAAAAGCTGGCATTCTGTGCTCTGAATGCACGACATGTTATAGCTGTATTTAACTTAAACTGTGCATTCACTATATTATGTATATCTTTTAATTAATGCTTAATCAAGCATTTCTTCATAATCCCAACATTGACATAGTTGTAAATCATCACTTCATCTTTTTATAGATAATTCCAATAGCCCTAATATATACACATTAATTATTTTTTCAAGATTAGTTTTACTGAGCGGGCAAGGGAAATTCTGGGTGTTTTCTGATTTTGTGTGGTTGACCCTTAGTTATATGAAACTGGGTCTGCATTATCACTGATGTGAACAACTTCATTATATGCTTAACTAAAAGCTTTAGACCTTTTTTCTTGACACAGCCATTACAGTATCCTTCCTGTTACGGTGATAAGCAAGAGTAGCCATGCATAAGAAGTGTACATATTTATACATATGATCATGCGCGATTATAATATACACAGATTGTATTAATTATAATATAAAATACTTTAATTATATCCCTTCTATAATACAGCACCACTTGTTAGACTGTTCTAAATTTATAGTTTTGAATGTTTTTCCAGCAATGAAATAAAACATATGAGCCGATAATGACAAACTGCCCAATTCAAAACATTTCAACCATAAAAGGTCACTTAAACTTTTGTCATTACAATCCATCAATGTCAGTCAGTATGCACAATCTCTGCAGAAGTAAAAAAAGTCATCTGAATAATTCCACATTATAGACATCTGAAACTAATGAAGAGGTTGTTGCTAGAAAGCAACTTTATATTTCAGCATTTCTTCAACAAATTCAGTGCCTGCTGCCCTTGAAGAATGCACTGCCTATGTTGCACTAAAATTGGTAAGCTGGTATATTTGCAATACAGAATGGGTGGTAAGCTGAAAACAAGTTCATAGTCATTAGGCATCTCATCCAAAGGAGGACATAGCCAGGACTGCAGCACTCCACCCCCTTAAAATACAAATCTACATGCTGTGGGAGTAGAACCTATAGCCCTCTGCATCAAGATGCAGGTATGCTACCTGCTGTACTATTAACACTGCTTTAAAATTCTATACCACAATAATGATACCATTTGCTAAACAAAACAGTTGCACATTTTAAGCAGACTTAGCATGAGCAGCAGTAAACTTCTCTTCCTTGAAGCTCACAATTCCTTGAAAATACACTTGAAAATAAATTCTACCTGCTAACTCTAAATAGGGCATTTCACTTTCTCTCACACACCTCAACCTCTGCAAGAAATCTGGACAAAGCCCAACATAAATAGGGACAGATTATAAATATTGCTCTCATGAACTTAGAACATTGCTAGAATAACAGGATTTATGTTGGTATGCATTTTCTATGATGGAGAGAAGGAAGGTCTATCCAGTCAAAATATTTTTAGAAAGTACAGACAAGAGCCATGGAATAAATGTAACAAACTGCCCAAAATCTACAAGAGACAGCAACTGATCTAGAGAGCTTCAGTACTAGAAAATATTAACATCTATTAAATTGACAGATTAAATGTATGAACTAACAGTTTAATAGAAAGTAAAACACTATTGTGTAGAATGCAAAGGCCAAAGGGAGAGAAAGCAATACCGTGCAAAAAAGAAATCAGATGGACCTGACCTGATTTGTAGATTAGAAAGCTGCAAAACAGTAATTCCAATCAGAAAAGGATGTGATAATTGCAAAATTCAGCAATGTTTTACACAAAGTAGTTAACTTTAAAGCAAAGTTGCCTGAAAGCATCCGTCTCCGATGGAAACATGATGAGCAGCAGGAGACCTGCACCAGAAGCGAGATGGCAAGCCATTTTGGGCAAAGAGGATGGAGTAATACCCTGGCAAAGTTTTAGATGCTGAGATGACCGAAATGTGATTCACTCATACTGCTTGATGAAGATGGACCTCCTTACACCAGATTAAAAATTTCAGGACATGATTAAGAAAAATGA
This sequence comes from Protopterus annectens, assembly GCF_019279795.1. Classification (NCBI taxonomy): domain Eukaryota; kingdom Metazoa; phylum Chordata; order Ceratodontiformes; family Protopteridae; genus Protopterus; species Protopterus annectens. The sequence goes on along the minus strand of NC_056731.1, from coordinate 1,588,779,863 downwards.
ATAATTATGATCAAATCTCTGATCATAAACAAACTGTTACATGTTCAAGAACCAGATGTCAGGAATTCACCTCTAGAATGGAACAGAGAAGCTAATGAGGTGAATCATAACATTCATTTCAAGAACACATAACTGTATAGTTAAGATCAGAGAAATCTGATCATAATTCTTGCACCACATGGAGCTTTACCTGCTCTGCATAAAGTGTAGGAATGTTAGATGCTGGGAAGTGTGAAACTGATGAAAATGCTTGAAACCACCACGAAATAAAATAAAGAATATTTATTGTAAACAGGAACGAGCGCTTTCACGCAATGTAAATTGCGCTTCTTCAGGTTCAAATTACATAAAATATGACCATCTTATATAGTAAAACATTAATTTCCAATTATGCAATTAAATTAAGCATAAATTAGTACATAATTAGTAAAAATTCAACAACAATTCAGCGTTTGACCAGGCTAGATCTCAACCAAAAACCTGGAAACCACTTGAAGAAAATGATTAAAATATTTAGAATCCTAGTAACGTTTGCATAAGTTAATAGCTTTTCATAAAATAAAACCTCATGGGCAAGTTATCATCAAAAATAGACATAATGCCATAATTAGTACCAATATATTTCGTTAATCATTTTTACGGAAACCATGCCCATATTTAGAAAGAGCTCATTCTGAGTATGACATCATTAATTGAATTGCGTTGTCATATCGACAAAACAAAATAAAAACCAAGTAGATATTTCTTAGTATTTATGCTGATAGATGCATAAATGGTGTGCCATGTATTATCATGACTTTAGAAGATAAAATAGAATATAATAATCATGATCAAAATTAGCGTAAAAAGGAGTACAGACTTCATTTATAATTGATGTAAATATAGCCCGTAAATCATTCTTAAGGAAATCTTGCCCATATATGGCAAACAGCGGATCCAGAGCATTTCCTTTGTGAAGCACACTTTCATGTAAGCGTAACAAAATGAAACAATATGGAATAAACATCTTCTCACTTTTATATGCTATCAAATGCTTAGTGGTAGCATTATGTGCCATGAGGGTATAGTTATGTAAAACATGAACATGACAATCATAGTTATACAAAGATATTCTATGTAACAGCCTCCTAAAATAAAATGTTCATAGCAAAAATAAACAGCCAGACTAAAGGTGAACTGCAGCTAAAGACTGAAGCATGTATAGAACCTGTAGTATCTATTTCATTTCTTATGGACGTTATCATTGATGAAGGATCTATGATAATACAGTAGTAATATGACATCATTAATACATGTTAGATGATACGGAATAGACCTCTATTATGAAAAAATATGTAAAAATATATAAAACATAAACAAATATATATGATAAATAGACCTTATGGGTCAAACAAAAATATATGCTGGCATCTATTGAAATCAATATTATTAAGGGTCAAGGTCATGTAATAATTAAATCCTAGGTAATTCCATATACAATGAAGTATCTAAAATGTACTGGCAAGCATGCCAAAATAATGGATACATTATAAGCAAACTATTTCATTGTTGCTGAAATATCAACTAGTATCAGCAATAAATACTCATGGAACATAGATTATATTCATCAAACAAAATGTAAAGTATTTCAAAACTATAACAGTTTTGCATTAATATAAACTTACTCAATCTCTTTTCTTTGCATCTCTCTCTCTCTCTCAAACACACACACAAACACGCACACAAACATGCCCACAAACACACCATTCTCCTCAGGCTGGTCCTGAACTTGACTTAGCCCAATAATTCTAGACAAAGACAAAATCAGGGACAGATTTTAAATATAGCTTTTATAAATTTAAAAAGTTGCTAAAATATATAAATTCTGAAATCCATAACTATCAAACTCCCACCTCTAGAATAAGGGACTAATACAGAAATAATCAGGAACACTTTTTAAAAAAAATATTAGTTCTATTAATTTGAAGAGATGACAGAATATAAATACAAAAATGTGAGTGAACATACATTTACTGAAGTAAAAGAAGTCTATAACTCTAATGATCACTGTTCTTTATTCAGTAAAATCCACCACCTTTTCTCTGAAAATTGCTAGTTTTGAAATTGGGAGAGATTAGTTTGGTGGGAACACAGAAAAATTTTGAGCTGAAAAATAAATATAAGTTACCCTACTGATGAATAAAGACTGGACATTTGAGATTCAATTGCCTGAGGGTGAATTCTCCAGAGACTGAAGTTCCACCATAGGAAAACACTAGCAGTGAGTGAACAATTGCCTTGGCCTTGCATTACCTCTCTCAGTACACATTCCTAAAACATTTGAATGTATTGGCTAACATTTCATTTTATGAGAACAAGTACTATAGCACATACCAGCAGCCATACTAAAAAAATTAACTTAAAGTTGCAGTTAACTTGGCCTTAACAATTTTCTCAGATTCAGCACTCACAGGTTCACAAGCTGCTGCTCTACGACATCTTCCATAGCACACTGGTTCTCTCTGCTTTCCCTCATACTTATATCATACAAATTCATCTACCTTGGCACAAGGACTGTACTAATTCAGCCTCAGCTCATTGCCGTTTCTGAATCAGTCATTTGCTAAACACTGCATTCAATTCTGCTCAATGTCATGTGCATACCTCAGTTCCAGTGGGCAGTATAGTGTATATGCATGCAGCTGGGTATACAAACAAAAAATACAGAAATGTAACGCCAGATAAAAATTCTCGTAGTTGATGAAAATTATACCGGTCCGAGTCTCTCCTCTGTCACACATACACACGACAGGCACACACCTACCTTAAGTTTCACTTCTATATTCATCGGCGCAGTCCAAATGTCCCCTTAAATTCAAATCTCCAGTAGGCGCGAAAGATACGGATGTAAACCTTCAGTCGCGCACAGACAGAAGACGAAAACAGGTCGCAAACACCTGTTGCGTCTGTGCGCCTGGGCGGGATGCAAAGGGCGTTCTTAAAGAGGAATGCCCTTTAAAAAAAAAAAACTTTTTTTATTTAAATTAATTTCTCGGCCGGCCAGTTCCAGGGGGGTGCAAGTGCACCCCCTTGCACCTGCCTGCGGGCGCCCTTGATACCCATATACCCATGTCTCCTAGTTCCCCGAACAACCACCCCAAAACTTCACTAACACTGTAGTCATTCATTCTCCAGTTAGATTCACGGTGTATTCACACCAGTACACAATGACCGCTCTCTACCCCTGTAGACCCATCCCATCGGTTGACTCACTACACGTATCCTTAGAAATCCCTAACGTTTAGTCCACAAACATTGGTGACATGAGTGATCAATAGGACACTATTCACAATTTTTGCGTTAACCCACATGGGACACACTTGTCTTTATGTCAAGATTAGACTCTTACTTCCTTACATACTTACTCCCGTTAACATGACACTGCAATGAATTAATTAGTCTGACTATATGGTAACGTACACATTACACATGAGAACTAATTATGTACATGTTCGGCGTGATTCTTTTACAAATAGACCGGTTTAGTATTTGGCGTTGCCGTTGCAGGCAGATCATAGGGATGATTCCCTGCGTGAGACAGTCCTCACATTTGATTTATTCAGCACAGCACTGACTTCGGACATTGTACACACTTCCATGTTTTAGTAATTTTGGCCCTTCCCTCTTATGCACTACCTATTATTCTATCTACTGTCGAGATTTGTAAGGGCACATTCATGTGTTTATGTCTGCAAATGGAATGGCTATGTTACAGGGAATGTACTTCTACATATAGATGTATGCATGTGTGTATGCATACATACTTATAACTAACTCGCTGGCCTCCACAAGGTGGTCCAATTAGAACCAGACCATCCAACAATGACATGCCTGGATCCATAATCACATACCCATGGTTCCTCAACCCCACCCGAGTTCGACATACATGCAATCCATCCATTATCCAGTTGCTTTCACGGCCATGACACACCTCCACACATTGCCCTCCCCCCAGCGTTAAGGGCCCTACATGTATGTTGTCCCAACACATGTATTATCATGCTCTCCCACCATTTAGTCCTTGAACATACCTGCCCTTGCTTGCATAATGGACGGAGATCCAAATATGCTGTCAATTTGTGGTAGTCCCACTGGGAACTACCCTCTGATTGTTTGTAAAGTAGACTTAGCAGATCAACAATGTTACTCCCACTGGTAAAACCCTGCCTGTGGTGTGAGTGGCAGTGCTTTGCTCACTCCTGGCCAGCTTGATATGACATACGCTGACAGCACTATATAATACTATAGTTGCTTTTGATTCCCTTCTCATTCCTTTTTTATGATTTATTGTTACGACGTTCATTCTTCATATATATATATGTGTGTGTGTGCGTGTGTTTGTGTGTGTGTGTGTGTGTGTGTGTGTGTGTGTGTGTGTGTGTGTGTGTGTGTGTGTGTATGTATATATGTATACATGTGTATGTGTGTGTGTATATATATATATATATATATATATATATATATATATATATATATATATATATATATATATATATATATATATATGTATATATATATATATATATATATATATATATATATATATATGTTGTTTGTTGTTGTTTGTCTTTCGGCTTTTCCCGGTAAGGGGTCGCAACAGCGGAACTCCGGTCTGCTAATGATTGCCAGTAGATTTTTATGAAACGCCGAGGTGCCAGCTCGACGCCCAACTTTCCAACGAAAGCACGCCCATTTACGCACGCATGTCTTTTGAACGTTACCCAACCGCGGGGAGGACATGCAGACTCCACACAAAAGGCACTCCCAAGCCCAGCAAAGAATCGAATGGGAGAACCTCTTGCTGTGAGGTAACAATGCTACCACCGTACCACAGCGGCATATATATATATATATATATATATATATATATATATATATATATATATATATATATATATATATTACATCTGTACATACTTATATACATTTCCTATGCTGGGCACTGCTTACACCCGCGCAAGTGCACTCAGATTTGCTTACTGTTTGTTACATATGTTCACTGCTGCTTATTTGTGCTTACTTGTGTCTTATTCATTATGACAGTACCACTTTGATTGGATGGATTTGGTTAAAAGTCCCATGCGATACTCAAGTTCACCTTTACATGTTATTATGTCGGTTTTACAGCAGAGCGACATTCATTCCACATAGAAAATTATACGTGCTATAGTTGAACTTGAACCGTGAATGCCTGTTTGTTAGGCGGATGTTGTAACCACTACACTATTGGTGTGCTGCTTCATTTTGATGTATACCCATGGTTCATAGTTACCTGAACACATGCCTCAACACTTCACTAACACATCAGTCATCCATTCTCCAGTTGGAAAAACCACAACAGTACACATGCGCCACTCCCTACCGCTCTAGACCCGTCCCGCATGTTGACGTTCAGACGTCCCAAGCTTATAGTCCTGGAACATACATTCATATAATGGTCAGGGTGTTCAAATAGTCTTCTGGTTTTCAGCTCATCCAAATGGGGGCTGGGACTGCCCTGTACCTGTTTGAAAGTCAGACTTAGCATGTGGACAACGTTAGTCCCACTGTTAGCATCCTACCTGTGGCTGGAGATGCAGGGGGTTTTCTCACCTCTGGCCAGCTTGATATGACAGCACTAACTAATATGGGGGTTCTGCTGCTGTTTTACTTCACATTCATTATGAATGCTTTATTGTGACCATATTTGTTCTTTACAGATATATATATATATATATATATATATATATATATATATATATATATATACATGCATATACATCTAAATGATGAATGTTGAATGACTGTGCTGTCTGCTATGTTTGTGATAACATCAGAGTTAAGTATAACTGCCATGGCTTAGTGGTAAATCACATTGGTTGTGGAGTGTAGGGTCCTGGCGTCGAGCCTTGCCGAGGCGGTTTACTGTGTTGCTGGGCAGAACAAGGGTCGTTGGACAAAGGGTGAGTATAACACATTTCAGCAGCGGTTTTCCGTTTTACCATGTTTAACTGCCACTTCCCATCACGCAAACACCTTCTCCATTCCTACTGTGATATGTCACTCCAGTTCACATTTCAATGGTATTATATCATTATACAGCATAAAAATGTCAGAATATGCTCATATACGGTTTCCATGTCGTAAATGGTGTGTGCTGCAGTCGAACTGGCAATGTCTGCTCGTTAAGCGGATGCTCTAACCACTACACTATTGCTGTGCTGCTTCATTTGCATGTATACCCATGGTTCATAGTTACCCGGACACACATCGCAACACTTCACTAACACAGCAGTCATCCATTCTTCATTTGGAAAATAACCACACCACTACACATGCGCCACACCCTACTGCTCTAGACACGTCCCGTATGTTGGCTCACTCCAAGTATATTCAGACGACCGAAGCTTATAGTCCTGGAACATACATTCATACGTTCATATAATGGTCAGGGTGTTCAAATTCCAGTTTTTGCTTGTCCGAATGGAGACTGGGACTGCCCTGTACCTGTTTGAAAGTCAGACTTAGCACTTGGGCAAAGATAGTCCCACTGTTAGCATCCTACCTGTGGTTGGAGACTCAGGAGGTTTTCTCACCTCTGGCCAGCTTAATATGACAGCACTAAATAATATGGGGGTTCGGCTGCTGTTTTCCTTTGCATTCGTTATGAATGCTTTATTGTGACCATGTTCATTCTTCATGGATATATATATATATATCTCTGTCTGTACATACACATGCATATACACCTACATACTTATTTACATTTCCCATACTGTTGAATGACCACCACTTACTGCCGCGCATACCAGCTTACATCTGCTTGAAAGTGCCTTAATCACCCTATATCTGACAGCCATTATTCTGGGCATCATATAAAATTAGCTGCCCTTGCATGACTTGGACCCAGGAACAGAAACACCATAGTCACTGGTTTGACCACTAAACCATCCGTGATACATTCTGCATGGATGGTAGTTAGGATATATGACTTTACTACATTCATTCCACACTACTGGTAACAAATGTGACAGTCGGTTGGTGTACATATGTATAGTACATGTTAATGTTCATATGTTTCTGAGAGACATATGTATACATTTGCAAGTATATATATTTATGAATAGGACACATACTTGACAACTACTTATATGAATGTATGTGTGATGTGTAGCTATGCGAATATAAGTATGTACATTTATAGATATATGTCTACATATCTGGGGTTATACATGGCCATGTTATGTACCGTTTGTATACATAGGTTGTGTGCATCATTACGACGTGGAACCCGGACAGGGTATACAATTTGTGGACGTGTACTATTTGGGAGATGGCTATGGGAAAGCTTCTTGGGAACATGTGAAAGGTATATATTCCCGATAATGCACATGGGGAAACGTGCATCATGGTCAGGTATTTAATCCCTGGTCATAGGTTCTGCAGGACAGGGTGGAGGCTGAGCAGGGTTGCAGACAAGTACTGTTAATCTAACTTGTGTCCGGATGTCAACGGGGATGGAAATCATGTTGTGCCACCAAGTCTAATCTTGAGAACAGACACTTATCCCATGAGGGATGTCCAAAAATTGTGGATGCTGATGACCCCCATTCTTTTGGTTATATGAAAATGAGGGAGGGTTATACATGCATGGGATACCTAGTTTGCAGGCCTGTGACAGCTTAGGGTGAGACTGCTTACTAGATGTTGGTAGGGGGCACTATGTGCAGATATGGCTGGCCCAAGCTAGCAGCCTGGTTTTGGTGGATGTTCAGCAAGGGGGGGGGGGTGCTGTGGAGGGGACGATGGGTATTCAATTATGTATCCAGGTGTGTAGGGGTTGGATGGCTCGGTTCAGGCCAAACCATTATGTGGTGTGAGCCAGTACCGTTTCAGTACATGTGTATCGTACATTTTAATGTTCATATGTTTTTGGGATTGTGTTCTGCAATATGACCTGACAGAGTATATTGGGGATGTGAATATATGTTCTTTAGTTTCCTTTTGGATTCTCCCACTGCTACCTTGTACACCTCCAGTTCACCTATTGTACATCTGACCCAGTCTCCCCTTGGTGGATTATTACATTATCCATCACCCCCCCAAAATTCACATACACACCATCCATCCCTTCCCATGGCACAGACAGCAGTACACATTGCCTACTCTACATATCTCTGATACCATTATGGTTGTGAGGCCAACCCTAGAATATTTGGTCTTCCACATGCTGTACTTCACGCACATAGATACATGCAAATACTTATCTTTCATGACATGGTAGGTTGACCCAGGATAGACCCATTCATTTTTGGGCCGTCCAGACAAGGACGACTCAGACCACAAATGGGCAGATATTAAGTGAATGCTCTAACCATTGGGCTAGGCTTAGCAAAGGGCAGCAGTGTGCAAATACACTGCATTTCACTTCCACGTGGAATAAAAATCAACACGACAATGAAATACGGACACAGGGTTTTAAATGTAATAGTTCTAGGGATGGGGGCTCAACATTCAGCTATGTGCTTGTGTGTTTACTCCTGTGATTTTATTTTGGTGTTCATGGAACTCTCTTTTATGCTTTGCATACATTTCAGTATCCACGGACACTGACAGGACTGATTACTTTTAGAGGCGGGCTATACTAGTCAGCATTTTAGGTTGCGCGACTGTAGCGGACATGTTCACGCCTTCGTGCAGTGCTTAAACACACCCCCTGCACTCACACACATTTCCTGTGCACGTGTATGGTGTGGCAGCACGCCTTCATTAATATGCATATGGTGCTGCTGCGCCATCTCTACGCCGCACGCTCGGCGCAAGGCTGAAACCATCTTTGTGCCGAGCTTCATGAATCCCGGGGTATGTTTTCATCAAACTCAGTCTTAATCAATTCTGACAAAAGAAAAGCAATCCAGATGGTGTTTCAGAAATTCTCCAGGAAAAACTTCACCTCAGCAGGAGAATTCCTAAAAATTCTAGGACTTATGGCATTCATGATTCTCATGATACTACTGGTCCATCTCCACATGAAGAAAATTCAGTGGTATGTCCATAATTATTGGACCCAGCACCTACATTTCATGGGATCTCAGTTTCTTCTGCTGCCCTTTATCAGATGAGAGTTACACTCATGGAGAGCACAGCACAGTTGAGTATCAGTCCAGGACACCCCTTCATCCCTACTGTTCCTATGCAATCTGACCAGACAAATTTGCCTGACTTCACTTGGGACAGCTGTGTCAATGGCAGTGCAGGTGCAGACCCCTTGGGGACCCAAGGATGCAAAGAAGTACAATCAGTATCAATGATTTGTTGGCAGTGATCCATTCCTTGAAAGTCCTTCACCATGTATGAACTCCAGGTCCTCTTCTGGTAGTTACAGACAACACTACAGTGATGTGGTACCACAACAAACAAGGGGGTACAAGGTCATACCCTCTGTATCGGTTGGTAGTGATGGCCTTGAAGCTGGCATTGCAGCATTCTCTGACTCTTCGGGCATCATACATCATAAGTGGCAGCTTGTTCACTGTCTTTAAAATTAGACAACTGGAGAAATTCTGTTCCAGGCATCCTTGCAGCCATGCTTGGAAGACAGACACATTCTCATTCCCTTGGACAAGAATTTTCCTGTATGCGTTTCTATCCTTTCCACTTATTGACAAGGTACTTCTGAAGGTTCAGAACAAAATTTCAAAAATCATTGTGGTGACCTCCTGTTGGCCCAGGCAGTCTTGGGTCTCCTTTTTAATGGTACTGGCTAAGGGCAATTACCACAGATTTCCTCACACTCTAGATTTGCTCACACACTCTGAGGGGTGACTGGTGCACCCCAGTTTGGAACAATTACAACTAACAGCATGGATGATTCAGTCTTGATTCCATTTAGACACTTGTTTCATTAAGATATGCAGCAAGTGTTAAAGGAGGTCAAAAAATCTGCTACAAGAAAATATTATGTTTACCAGTGGATGTGGCTTTCTAAGTGGTGTGGTAAACAGATGGTCCTCTGAAGTTAGCATCCCTTTGGTCTTGAAATATTTGTGTGAGCTACTTTGGGATGGCTTATTGTATGTATCAATTAAGATGCATTTAGCAGCCATCTCTGTTTATCTGCCAGTGGATACCCCTCTTTCTTCTTTTTTCGGTAAAACAGTTCATGAAAAAGTATTGCATTTGCGACTCAGTTCATTCTTCATGGGATCTCAACTATGTTCTGGACAAATTCAGCTTGCCACCTTTTGAACCTGCCTCTCAGGCTGATCTGAGGTTCTTAACATGAAAGACTGTTTTGCTTATTGTTCTGATATTTGCAAGGCAAGTCTCTGATCTACAAGCTCTCATGATGGGACAACTTTACCTGATTTTCCACAGGGATAAGGTTGTGTTACATAGTAACCCCTCTTTCATGCTGAAAGTGTGCTCAGAATTTGTGTGTGTGTGTGTGTGTGTGTGTGTGTGTGTGTGTGTGTGTGTGTGTGTGTGCATGTGTATGTTGTTTTTGGTTTGGAACATTATGTGTTCACAAGCTTGTGTTTTAATTTTCTCTTCTTTCTGGACACTAGGAAACTGAAAGGGTTCCATCTGTGGGTCTGAAAGGCAGTCACTGCACTCTCAGGTGATTGATCCATCACACCCACAGGACAAGGGGAGGAGCTCTGAGCTTTGTTAGACTGACAGAGATAGGCTAGCAGTACTACCCATTTGCCAATAAGGCAATATGTTCTATGAACATCTACTTTTACAGGTAGGTAGGACTTGAGCAACTGTACTTTCTCTGAATGACTGACAAATTATGTGGGTGAAAATGAAACTTTTGTCAGGTAGATGTTAACCTTCATATCAGCAGTTTGTGAATAAACTTTTTTCAGATACTATAGTGTCCCTGCAGAGTCATAAAATCACCCTTTTTAACAGTAATAACAATCTAACTTCAGCTTCTTTCTACTTGCAAATGTTTAAAGCTCTTCATCCAAAACTATTCTTTGCTGATGTGCATAATGAAAAACTATTCAAAGGTATGCATTTCCAGCCAGGAAGTGAATAACTTAACTCTGATTTCTATAAAGACATGCCCCTAAATTTACTAATCTGCCATGCAGGACTATTCTAGTCCTGCATGGAAACGGCAGTTTAGGAGGAGGATGTCAGCGCACCATGCATATTAATGAAGGCACGCTGCCTGAACTCCTAATCCTACATGGAGCATGTACGAGTGCAGGAGGCGTGTCTGAGAGCAGAGCTCTCAGAATAAACACACCCATGCAATATAGAACAGCAGAAAGTGGAAATAAATGAGTGAGGCCACTCATAGGTGTCCACATATCCCAACCAACAGTCCCCCATATGTGCAACAGCAACAGTACATATAAATAAACCGAAGAAAACCCTATATATTTATTTAAATCCGAGTACAGTTAACTGTAGGTACGCGGGTGCACCCATCGCTGAGCTACGGTCAAAGCAGCTTAAAAGGCTGAAGAGGATAACAAGGAAGATATATGCAAATGAAGCAGCACAGCAATAGTGTAGTGGGCAGAGCATCCGCCTAACGAGTGGGCATTGCCCATTCGAGTCCCACTGCAGCACATACCATTTTCCATGTGAAATCTGTATATGAACATTTTTTTTCATGTTATTTGCTGTATAACCTACTAAATAACATGTAAATGTAAACTGGAGTACTGCATTAAATGCACATGTGAAGTGTCAGTGTCATAATGAATAAGGCACTAGTAAGCAGGTTTAAGCACAAATATATAAGCACTAGTAAGCATGTTGAAGTGTGGTTGCATGGGGGTAAGTATTACCTACACAGATTAAGCAAAGTAGGAGCTAACTGAGTGTATGACTCTGTATCTGGAAGTTGGCAGTGCTTACCTCTGTGCAAACCCACACAAACTCACTTACAACTGCTTTAAAGTGCCTTAATCACTCAGTATCCAACAGCTGGTGTTCTGCACCACCAACAAAATAAGCAGCTCCTGCAAAGCTCGAACCAAGGACCCTGCACACCATAGACAAAGGGATTTACCACTAAGCCAGACAGATACAAATAATGTTGATTCTGTCAGAAATATATCCAGTCCAATCATTAAACAGCACAGAGAATGTATACCTACAGCTAGATGGACGTGTATTTGCAAATATATTACTATCTAAATGGATAGAACATAGCTATAGATGTAGTCATATATATATATATATATATATATATATATATATATATATATATATATCCAGAGATATATACAAATATATGAACAGATACACATGCAAATGCCGACAACTACACATATATATGTCAACATCCATACGTCCACATATACACAGCAAGTTACACATATGTACGCAGATAAATGTCCCCATAGGTATATACGGACATAGTTAGAAATATTTAAGCAAATATATTCACCCACAGAGGTATATATGGCCAGACAACTGTAGATAGCAATGGTTGATTAACAGACACATATATGTCCACATGCACCATGAAAGGCCTTGACAGGCCCCAAACAATATACGTCACATACGAATTGGCATAGCCCCCACCCAGACAAACACGTCCGCCCTGCAAAACACTACCAAGCTCAATGTAATGTACATGTGCTGAAAACAAAAACAAACAACGCCAACTCCTGTCCCAGGAAAACTAGGCTGAATGCAAGTCTTACAAGTTCTTTCCTTAAACGATTCCAAGAAATATCCAAATAAGAAATGAGTGATAATAACGCTTTTATTAACTCAGTAAAAAGAGCATTTTCGCCGTGGTCCTACCACAGCTTCTTCAGCAAATTAAAACAACTTTGAAAAACCCGCCAATTCTTTATATATGCTGTGCATGACGTAATAAAAGACGTACACTCTTTTAAAGGGATATGTTCAAAAACACCATCCTATACACATCGCAATTAATATTCATAACTAGTGTTAAAACACGTTTTAAATTCTAAAACCTGCCTATTACCATTCAAATACACTAATCTTTTATTAATTAATAACTCTAGATTCTTAATCAATACTCCTATGTATGAAATACAAAATACAAAATACAAAATACAAAATACAAAATACTAAATACTAAATACTAAATACATGCTACCTTCAGTGACAACTTTAACTTGTATATATTTCATGTTATTAAAAATAATTAATTATAATTGGTTAATAAAAAATCATTTAAATGTGTTAAAAGTTAAATAGTTATAATATTTCATTCCTTATATTTATGTTTTGGTATTTGTTAAAATTATCAAAAAATTTTATAAAAACATTTTATTTCCATTTGTGCCTTAAATAATTTCTCATTTTCAAGACACATGATATATTACAGCTCTCATTTAATCCTGGAAAGCAAAATGAGTTTAAACGCAGCTGCCATTCTAACTCTCGGACCTCTAATTGTATATTAGTTGGTCCTCCCCTCAATGTTTGTTGTACAGAATCAATGGCTAAGAAATTAAAACTATGACCTTCATATTTCTCACAATGTTTAGCTAAGGCGTTTTCATTTTTTCTTTTTCTAATTGCATACAAATGTTCATATATTCTGTCGCGTAGTCTGCGATCAGTTTTTCCTACATAGTATGCACCACAGCAGTTACATGAGGCAAGGTATACAATAGATTTAGAAGTACAATTTAAGTTGCAATTAATGTTGTATCTATTGTCCCTTATTTTAAACGTACTGCTGTTTTTGACATACTGACAATATTTACAAAAGCCACATTGTTTACATCCTTTAAATTTAATATTGTTAGTATATTGGTTTTCACTTTCAAGAATTGATTTTAAGTTGTCGCCTCTTTTATAAACAAAGTTTGGTCTGTCTCCCAATTTATCTAATAATTCCTCATTATTGAGAATAAAATGCCAATTTTTCAATATTATTGATTGAATTTCAAACGAATCACTACTGTATGTAGAAATAAAACCAATTCTACAAGATGTAGTTCGTTTATAAACATTACCATTTTCTACATTCTCTGTTGGAATTATTGTCTCATCTAAATCTATAATATTTGAAACAACGTTGATCCCTGTATATCTCTTTTTAAGTAGAGGTACATAAAGGCCATTCACTCGTTTTTGATCTACTTCGTTCAAGAGTTCAAAAAATAAATCTGTTGGATAATCTCGACTTATAAACATTTTTTCAAGTTTTTTACATTCCTCATAAAATAGTACATCCCTATTACACATCCTGGCAGCCCTTATTAGTTGTCCTTTTATAATCGCCTTTTTCTGCTTAAAAGGATGTGAGCTTTTAAAATGTAATAGGGAATTACAATATGTTTTCTTCCTATATATTGTCGAAATATATTCAAAATCAGATTCATCTTTGGAAAGCCTTACATCTAAGTAGTCGATTTCATTTTTTGAAAAGGTAGATGTAAATTTCAAAAATGACGTTGTACTATTTAAATAGTCTACTAATATCGTAGCTTCTTCTGTTTCTCCTTCTAAAAGGATAAACACATCATCTAGATACCTAGTATATAGTTTAATTTTATCCATTAACCTGTTCCCAAATAGGAAAGTTTTTTCCCAAAATGCCATGAACAAATTTGCCACCAATGCTCCACAGGGTGACCCCATAGCTACACCCTGTGTTTGTATGTATACCTTTTCATTGAACATGAAATAATTTGATGACAAAATGATGTCTAATAATTCAGAGACTATTTCAATTTCCTTTTTAGTAGCACCCAATTCTTTAAGCATAAGGGAAACCCATTCGAGTGCTTCAAGATGTGGTATTGAAGTGTAGAGATCAACTACATCAACCGTCAGAAAATTGAGACAGTTGTCGAATTCCATATTATTCATGCTATTAAGAAAGGACCATGAATCCTTACAAATGTGAGGAACTAATTTCTAATATTTCACCAAAATTGTTTCAACCAATTGGGCACATGGGTAAGTGATAGATAACCGTCCATCAATTATTACACGTAATGGGGGATCATTAAGATTTTTATGAATTTTCGGAATACCGAAAGCCACAGGATTCTTAGACATAGTAATATCAATGTAATTATATGTGTCTAAGTCAATTTTACCCCCAATGAACATATCTCTAAAATAGCTTCTGATCCTTGTTTTTGAGATATTCATTTCATTAATTGAAGATGCTTGGTAAGCAACCCCTGACAAAATGTTTTCCATTTTTTCTATATAAAAGTGGTTGTCAAAAATAACCAAACCCCCTCCCTTATCCGGCTTGACAACTCTTGTTGCAGAAGCACGGAGTTGATTAAGGCATTCCATTTGCTCTTTTGAGGTATTATATTTTGGATACTTTTTTATTCCACCACCTCTTTGTTTTAAACTCCTAATGTCAACCTCACAAGTTTTTTCAAAGGTTGCCAGTGTATTATGTAGGGGGGGGTTGAATGTACTGGCTAGTTTAAGTTTACCATCATCCACTATGTTAGTATTATGAAAGAAAACATTCAAATTAAGTTTCCTCACGAAACATTTAAGATCTATAATAGTCCTGGGGATATTACATTTCTTGGTTGGAACAAAAGTGTTCCCATGAGCCAATAATTCCACCAAGCAAGGCTCCAACTCTAAACTTGCAAAGTTGTAAATTTTGAAGTCCCCTTTCGTATTAGACAAAATTCTGGGCCTGTTATTGTAAGCTTCTCCTGTTGTTAAATTTTCAAAATCTACTAATGTTGTTGAAGGCTCCAAGGTTGTTATTTGGTTCAATTCATTAATTCTTGTTGGTGAAATTAATTCCTGGTTCTGTTCCATTTCTTCTGTTGGAACTTGGCATTCCGTGGACTTAAAAAACGGCCATTGTTATAGTTATTTTTGTAATAAGATTGCTTATTGTTCGTGTATTGAGGGGGCCCATTCCTAGTAACATTTTCTTGTATTCTGTTACTCCTTCTTAAGTTAGGTCTTTCTTCTTCTTCAAAGTTATTGTCAAAATTATTGTTGAAATAACCTTCATCCGAAGGGGAGTTCTGGTCTAAACCCACGCTCTCCACATGATTATCACTTTGATTTTTAGGGTCATTTAATTTTAAATAGGCTGTATTATTCTGATACGCTGCCCTATCTCTCATTAATTTCTTATTTTTTGTTATTTTTGATTTTTCAATAAATGAGTCTATGCTCGTAAAAATACGAGCGTAGTCAAACTTATAACGTTCAAAGTCCAGGTCTTTCTTTAATAAATTGTCCAAACTGGTTACTTCCTTAGTTATTCTATCAATTTGAATATTGTAATGTTTAACCAAGACGTCTAATAATTGTAAACCTTGAGCATCAAATAACAAAGTCCATTCTTTGTTAAAATCAGAATCAAAGAATAAGCCTGTTGGACAAAAAGTGGATCTCAGCCCTTTAGGTATTAGTTTTTCTACTTGACATTGTCTGAAGTATTTAACTTCTAATTGAAGTCTCTTTAATTTTAAAAGATGCGAGTCAAAATTCTTTAAATTGTCAAGAATAGAAGTGTTACTTACTATAGTATTATCATCCACTTTATTTAGTTGTCTTTGTCCAAGGCTAAAATTCATATTGTCCATGTTATTAATCCAATCGTCGACAACGGGAATTCCCGTGACCAATAGTTGCTGTTGATTGTTGCCCAAGGCTGGAAAGTGGTAATCGTACATTTCCCCGGTCAAGGGAATGGCTTCCTCCTGTACATTAGACGCTCTTGGTAAATCTTGTCGTTGTCCTAAAGGTAGCGATCCTATTGTAGTGTTATTCGTAGATTGGATTACCTCAGGTTCATTAAGTGTTGTTCGGGTAGTTGTTATTCTTGCTGGAATACTTGTTTGCGAAGATCCGTTCGGAACAATGTCACGCTTTTCCAGCTTGTCTATTTTAATAGAAATTACGTCCATTCGTTGAGACAAGTCTTTTAGTAATGCAGCCAAACTAAAGTTATCGTTCTCAACTGGCTGATTTACACGCCTAGGGCTCCCAGGACTAGGAAGTTGGTCAGACGACATCCTGAAACCTCTGTTCAACGAAACCAAAAAAGACCAACTGTTGAAAACAAAAACAAACAACGCCAACTCCTGTCCCAGGAGTATTGATTAAGAATCTAGAGTTATTAATTAATAAAAGATTAGTGTATTTGAATGGTAATAGGCAGGTTTTAGAATTTAAAACGTGTTTTAACACTAGTTATGAATATTAATTGCGATGTGTATAGGATGGTGTTTTTGAACATATCCCTTTAAAAGAGTGTACGTCTTTTATTACGTCATGCACAGCATATATAAAGAATTGGCGGGTTTTTCAAAGTTGTTTTAATTTGCTGAAGAAGCTGTGGTAGGACCACGGCGAAAACGCTCTTTTTACTGAGTTAATAAAAGCGTTATTATCACTCATTTCTTATTTGGATATTTCTTGGAATCGTTTAAGGAAAGAACTTGTAAGACTTGCATTCAGCCTAGTTTTCCTGGGACAGGAGTTGGCGTTGTTTGTTAATGTACATGTGCCATTGAAATAGGGATTTAAATCAGCCCTCAGTCATGTTCTATGTCGAAATCACATCCCCATCTCCCCCACCCACTAGGCGGCCTGAGCAGTACAGCCCCATCCAACCAAGGCCATCCCCGACCCATATATTCATTACCCACAGTCCCGCTTCCCCCCACCCACTGCACACACACAGCCACCATCTCAACCCTGGTTAGCAGCTCATAGCTACCACACCACCACACATTGCCCCCCCTCCACCCCCCACCCCTCAGGACCATCCTGTATGTTGTCTCAACCCATGTATCCTAGGTCTGTCACACGCCGTAGTCCATGCACATAACCATGGGTACCTATGTAATTCTGTGTGTAGACGAAAGTTGTATACTCAATGTTCGGGCTGTCCCACATGGGACAAATGATTACCTGGTACTAACAATAGATTCCATGTGTGACTCTGTGTACACTAATGGATTTAGTTGTAGGTATCGCAAAGCATATGTGGTACACAAAGTTAGCCGGTATGCACAAGAAACAGTACCCAGCAATAACAGGCCACATGACAGGATATGTAGCTAAATATGTACAGGTATGTGAGTGTATATATACCCATAACTACATGGAGATATACCTCTTCCTCTCTGTAGTACAAATGTATACATACATAGGCAGACATTTATATAGATACCCACATATATATATATATATATATATATATATATATATATACAGGCACCCATACATCCACATGTCGTTATTTATATATATATATATATATATATATATATATATATATATATATATATAGATAGCAATTTAGATATATATGTATGTATGTATATATATATATATATATATATATATATATATATATATATATATATAGATATGTGTGTGTGTGTGTGTGTGTAAATATACACAGATATATAGGTAGGATATGATACAGCAGTTAAGAATTACATATGTTCACAGGCCGTGCCAATGGGGGTGAGGGGCCCAATCAACAAACGTGTAACACGTAGCATCAACCCCCCCCAGCTAGACAGGTACAAACACACAACAAAAGTAAACACACCACTGCTTCCCAGACTACAGGCAGGATACCACCAGTGGGAGAGACCCGCCAAGTCTAATCTTGAAACAAAGACAAGAATGTCCCTTGCGGGACAACCCAAAAATGTTATGGCTATTCGGGCATCCAGCCATTACACGGATAACCTACGGCAGGGCACGCATGTTCCCGGACTGCAAGGCTGGTGAAGCCTGATGACCCATGGGGTGAGACAACGTGTGTGATGAGTCCTGAGAAGTGGAGAGTGGGCAGTGTGTAGTGGTGTGTTTAGACCCAACCTGCACCCGGAGTAAGGAAGACTGCTGAAGAGGATGTGCGGTTTGGGAACTATGGATATGAAATTATGGGCCTAGCCATGCAGGTGTTGGCTGGAGTAGTTCTATGTGGACTGCCCCAGGGATGTAAGCAATAGTGTGCATTGGGCAGAGCCGACGCCTAACGAGCAGCCACACCCGGTATGAGTCCCACTGCAGCAAACTCTAGTTTACATGGCAAAGGACGTTATAACCAGATGTGTTGTTGCAAACCCACTAAATGACACCAAAGAACACATGGTCGCAACACCCCACTGTAGGCATGTAAGCCAAACTAATTGGCATCACAAGGTATTATTGCTGTCCTCACCCCCACCCAGGGGTGTGAGTGTCCAAACCTACCCCCAAATGCAGGGTACATACACAGCTGTCGCTGTAGATGAAATGGCCAGCTGTGGACCTTCCCGTCAGCCTTCCTGCACAACCCTGGAAATGTCCCCTAAAATCAACCCCTCTGTGTGGCCCAATAACACCACTTACCTATCGACCCCTGTTTCATGACTGGTAATGTTAACAGTCACAAGTAGGTGACACCCTCCTCACAACTATATTGGCAGAATCTGGAACTCCCAACCCACGTGTATTACTGCAGCTGTCCCACACGACACATGTAAATAACACATGAAGGGAAACCTCAAGCACACTTGGATCACCAACTGCTCACCACCTGGCGAAGTCCACCCCCCAACTAACACTCCATACTCCTACACCCTAGTGACACTGACACCTCCTGTTCTGCCTCGCATACAAACCCAACATCCTTCAAACCTGCACGACTGCTCCCACACCAATCAGTCCAACGGCCTACTATACAGTTAAACTGTCCCCCCTCCACCTACCTACCTACCTACACCTTCACTATTTACATCTACTCTATCACACCGGTATGGCATAACTAAACCTAACCCGAATACCTGAGTGTAACCTATGCCGAACTGCTAAACTGGAATCCCACTTCACCTTACACTGACCTTCGTCAACAGTCATACCTGACATGTACACCTGACTTAAGCAAGTATAATACCGACATGTCAATGAAGTAGCATGGGGGTATGCAGCAGCAAGCGGGATTATGCCTGTTTGGGCGGTGGTAAGCAATGCCCATACTGGTTAAGCAATGTGGAGGCCAACCCAGTGTAAGACGCCATAACCGGAGGTTAGCAAGTATGAGCCTCGTGCACACCAGCCCAAACCTGCCTACACTTCCCCCACAGTGCCTTAGGCACTCTGTAGGCAACAGCTCTCGTCATGCCCAGTAACAAAATAATCAGCACTCCCAGGTCCCCCCCCAACCCTGCACACTATAGTCCAAGTGAGTTACCATGAAGGCATGGCAGATATACAATCAGCTGCTGTTATCACAAACATATCATCCAGCACAGTCAGTCAACAGTATAGGAAATGTATGAAAGCATGTAGATTAATACCAGCAAACGTGCACAGTGCTCAATCACAGTATTGCGAGCAGTCTATGAGTATCAATGAACAGTGCCTGTCCACACATACTGTGAGAACAGTAGTCTTGCATAATACTGAAGAGAGGAATGAAAAATGGGGCATTCTTCATCCGTGCAACTGGGAGATGAGGCTGGTCCGGTGTGTGAGCAAACTGCTGCTTCTGAAACCCCTGGCAGGATGCTACCAGTGGGACAAACAGTGTAGATGAGCAAAGTCTACTCGTGACATAACAACAGGTCCGTCCCTGGCGAGACAAACCAGACTTTGTAGGTCACAAAGATGTGTCCACCAGTATCGGAGGAGGATTAAGGGAAGTCTTGAATGTACATGGACTAAATGGATGAAGAGCCTGCAGAAGGTTGCATCGAGACAGTATAATGGAGGAGTACCAAGATGTGCAGAGAGGGAAATTTGGGGAGATGTGGTATGGCAGGGCTAGCAACTGAGGAATGGATGGATGCTGTGTACATGGAGCTTGGGGGCCGGGGAAAGGGATCATGGGTATGACATTAAGGGAGACATATGTAAATTAAGCAGAATAGCAATAGTGTAGTGGGCAGAGCATCTGCCTAATGAGCAGGTATTCCTGGTTCGAGTCACACTGTAGCACAGTCTATTTTACAAGGCAAAGCATGGTATAACCAATATTTTTATTGCAAAACCCACTAAATAGCATATATTTATGAAGTGGAGTACTGCAGGAAATTCACATATGAAGAGTCAGTGTTATAATGAATAAGGCAGTAGTAAGCATGTATAACGGCCAGTGTTCTGCCCAGCAACAAAATAAACAGCCTCTGCAAGTCTTAAACCCAGGACCCTGCACACCATAGACAACATGATTTACTACTAAGCCATGGCAGATATGCATACTCATGATGTTTTCACTAACATATCAGCCAGTCCAGTCATGCAACAGTACAGAGAATGTATACCATCATCTAGATGTGTAAATATATTAATATCTAAACAGATACAACATATCTATATATGTAGATATATATAATTTCTAAAACTATATACATATATATTAATATATGTTGTTGTATCTTTCGGCTTTTCCCGGTTAGAGGTCGCCACAGCGGAACTCCGGTCCGCTAATGATTGGCAGTAGATTTTTAAGTACCGACTTGCCAGGCCTGACGCACAACCTTCAACGAAGGTATGCCCATTCACGCATGTCTACACACAGAAGACGCTTTAGCTGAGAATCGAACAGGACAACGTCTTACTGTGAGGCAACAATGCTACCGCAGCACCACCACCGCATATGAACATATATACATGCAAATGCCTACATCGACACATATATGTGTCTACACCTATATGTCTACATATACACAGCAAGTTACATATATGTACGCAGATATATATGTCTCCGTATGTATATACGGACATAGTTAGAAATATGTAAGCAAATATATATACCCATAGAGGTATATATGGCCAGACATCTATAGATAGGAATGGTAGATCAACAGAAACATATAGGTCCACATGCACCATTAATGGGCCTAATAGGCCCAAAACAATATACATCTCGTACAAATTGGCATACCCCCCCGCCAAACACGTTCGTCCTGCAATAAAGTACTAAGCTCATTGTATTGTACGTGTTTCATTCAAATAGGGATTTAAAGTAGCCCTCTGTTATGTTTCACATGTTGACATCACATTTCCCTCTCCCCCACCCACTAGGCAGGCCGACCAGTACAGGTCCATCCAACCCAGGCCATCCTCGACCCATAGATGCATTACCCACAGTTCTGCTCCCCCCCCACCCGCTGCACACATGCAGCCACCATCACTACCCTGGTTACCGACCTGTAGCTAACAGACCACCACACATTGCCATCCCTCCACTCCCCCCACCCCGGGACCCGACCCAAGTATCTTAGGTCTGGCACACACTGTAGTCCATGCACATAGCCATGGGTACCTTTGTAAGTCTGGGTGTAGGCGAAAGTTGAATGCCCAATGTTTGGGTTGTCTTGCATGGGACAAATGTTACCCTGGTAGTAACAATAGATGTCAGTTTGACTTAAATTACACTAATGGAGTTAGTTGTAGGTATCACAAAGCATACATGGAACACAAAGTCGGCCGTTATGCACATGAAACACAGTATTCAGCGATACCAGACTACATTACAGGATATGTAGCTAAATATGTAGAGGTATGTGTGTGTGTATATATATCCATAACTAAATATATATATATATATATATATATATATATATATATATATATATATATATATATATATATATATATATATATATATATATACCTCTCCCTCTCTGTAGTACAAATGTATACATAGCTAGACATATATATACAGATAGACATGTATAGCATTTCCACATGGGAACGAAATCCTGAACCACTCCGTACAACATAACAGACCATAAGCACAGTTAATGGGAGTGGGGGCACAAATGAGGGACACCTGGTAATTACTGCTATGTAACCCCCTCAGCCCTAATGGATATGCTGTGCAATCCAATATCCAGCACATGCAGTACTTGATGTCTGGACCCCCTACAACACAGCTACAATGCTCCAGCAGTTATCAAAGTCACCTGTACATGTCAGGGCAATATCTGTAACATATCATGCAGAAAAGTCATTCTACCGTAGGGAATGTACAATGTTGAAGGGGCACACATTACAACGGTACAGATATGCACACACATCTATACATTGACAATTATGTTCAGGTATATATATATATATATATATATATATATATATATATATATATATGTATATAGATATGATATATGAGCTATATAGGTACATACACATATACACAGACAAAAGGTATTAGTAGCCATACATATGTAGAGGTAGTGTAGACGTACTGGGTGCAAAGTGTATCTCTCAGCCACAAGCCCTGTAACTGGTACCTGTGACATATGTAGTGTGGCAACCAGCCCCACAAAGGGAATACTTACATTACACATATACCTACTCACAATTCAAAGGACATGACATGACACACAGGTATGTATACACAGACAACCTTTATTTGTGTACTATACAGTAATGTATGCCATTACTGACAGCACATAGAATTTGAAATATTTAACCAGTGATGGATGCAAGGCCCACACAAAACAGTGGGTGCAGACAGTGCGGATATATAACATACTATGGTGTCCAGGCCAAGCCCTTCAATTCGTACAACATTAGACAAAGGATTTGCCTTCAAGATAAGTAACAATCAACAATATCAGATGTAGTTCACCAGCCTCCAATTACACCCTGTAGTCAAGCCCTAGGGGGACATTCATTACTTGTGGTAATGTCAATGTACCTGTCACATGTATGGACCCTGACCAACAAATGTTGTGGGAGTCCACGATATGACTGGGATGATAGCAGGAATGCTAGCAGTAATTAATGATAGGCCATTACCTAACAACCCCTAACCGTATCACAGCAGGACAAAGCCTGCCATATATGTGGAGGACAAAGGCAGGAACACAGGGCCATACTCGCAATATTGCTGTTACACACCCTGGAACTTGCTGGTGTAACAGGATTTGTTGCAACATACCCTTATGCAGGAATAAGACATCAGGAACACAAATGGATGTAGCCATGCACTGATAGCATGCAACACACACACTGCCAGTTTAATATCTGACACAGGACCTGTGTGGTGGACAGACAACACATGATAGGCATGCCTCTGTCCAGCAAGAGGATAGGCCCACAGTAGTGAGCTATGCAGACAGACTGCATTCCAAGGTAAACTTGTATGTACATATACACACACACACACACACACACACACACACACACACACACACACACACACACACACACACACCCTGTAACACCAGTACTATACAAAGCATAACACAACTCTACTCACAGTCTGTCTGTATTTCCTGATCCTCCTACATATATGTGGCTGCCCTGAGTGTGCAGGTTTTCCTGTAAGAGATATTGCTACCTGCTGTCTGTAACATTGATGCCCACACACAGGAAGGATGTCCACAAACAGGAAATGTACAGAGAATATGCTCACATGATGTAGGGATTCATAGTGAGTGGTTGCCATGACAGTGGTAATTGGAAGTACTACACATGTGTAATCATATATATATGGCTATCTGGATAAGTATATGTCCATATATTTCCACTATATGTCCTGGACATGGAGTGTAGCCCTACCCAGCCCCTGTAGTCTCATAGTCATAGTGCAAGGGGATGTCAGGTATGTATAGCAGGTATATTAGTAGACTATTGCTACTGTCATTGGGATTGTCTTCACAGACATGGTGTGTGTAGAAGGTCACATCTACTTATAACATGTGTGCCATTGGCTACTGACAGATATACTAAGGACATTAGTGTAAAGTACTGCTGATAGCATGTAATGCCCCTGTGGACTGCAGCACAGATATTGGCTAATATATGTGGAAATTCGGACACACCCTGTACAGTCCAGAGGTATACACATAAGTCCTTAGTGCACAACATGTGTACCATGCCTGACGATATGGATGTAGACTGCCATGTAGATGGGCATAACACGTAATGACTGGTATACATTTGCCACCATAGGTTATGCATTCACACACTCTTGCCTGGCCTGACATATAATGACTGCTGGTACAGGGGTGCCATGGCCACATACTACCCACTAGATATTGACATACATCTGTACAGCATCCCACTGCTCTGTCTGACATACATGACTTTTAAGGGAGGCCCAGCAGCAGTACACCTAGCTAGTATCTGCACATGACATCTCACTGGGTAAGTACACTAAGCTGCTAGGCATGTAACAATGCACTGTGCAGGCTATAGGCAGACTGGCTCAACACTGGCCTACATCTCCTATGGGGCAATGCACATGTACCTGCATATATAGCAGGCTCAACAGGCATGTCACAGCACAGGGTGAGATACACCTGTGTGAAAGTGCATAACCACAACCAATGTGAACACATCCAGCCTCATATGGTAAACTAGCATAATATGACAGTATATGGACTATCTGTTCTACACCATCCTCATATGTGCCATTTTCAGAATGACCTTACATATACTGGGCTGCTACACAGTTTGGTCTGATGGCTGTCTGTGGTATGGGACATGTGTGTGTATGGCCCTACAAACATGTACTCCACTACAGTACCATACAGTGGGGCAGCATGTAACATCAGATAGGAGGGGAACTAGAACAATGACATCTACCACATTCTGTACACAGGCTAAAGTACATATTAACAATACACACACTGCTGATATTCACCATAAGTACACAGACCTCAGTACTGTACAAACATCCACAGAATGTCCAGGTTATGTCATGAAATATAACCCCTACTGTACATAACATGTGTAGCAGTCTGAGATATCACTGGCTCGTTGTCAGATATGATGACACTAATTATGGTGTACGGCACATATGCACCACTTCATAGGTTCATAGTTTCATAGGTTCATACTAGGCTATCTGCCCTGGGGCAATTACAAGCCTAGCCCGATTTTGTTTGGCTTACGCCACCCCTTGATTTGAGTATACTGTGCCCTTTTTAAGGTTTAGTTTACTGTGCCTCTGTCTAATAGTGACACAGAAGTAATCCCCGGGACAAACCTACGATCCCCCATCCACTCATCAAGATTCTTCTTGAAGAGATTCAGTGAGATGCTCTGCCTAACATGAATTGGAATTCTATTCCAGAACGAAGGGAGCCTCTGGGTTATGAATCTGTCCCTCCAGCAAGTTCTATTTATTTCTGTGCTGAGGTTCAAGTCCCTCGAGTGTGTGGCTCTAAGGGATTTAGATTTACTGAGGTGGAGCATGTCCATTAATTCTGGATTGGACATAGCTTTATATGTCAGGCATAGATTGCCTCGAAGTAGGTGGTATGCAACTGAGTAGAGCTGGAGTTTTTTTAACCGAGCAGTATATGGCATCTGCTTGAGTCCCTTGATCCTCTTGGTGAGGTACATTTGGGGTCTTTCTAATTGCTGCAGGTGTCGGGTAAGGTACATCCCAAAAGGGGCATTATATTCTAGGATAGGCCTGATGAGGGATGAATAAAGGGGCACAATTACCTCTCTTGATCTAGATGTGAATCCTTATATGATGAGGTGGGCTATGTAGAAGGTCTTTCTAACCACTTTGGCAATGTGGTTGTCAAAGGAGAGATTGCTATCAACTTGGGTCCCCAGATCCCTAATTACTTTCTCTGTACTTAATGGGTTACCACCTATGTGGTAATTTGTGGGCACATTGTTTTTGCCAAAGGGTATGACTATACACTTTTTGGCATTTAGCTTTAGACCATGGCTCTGGCACCAGTTATCCGTCTCTGTGAGACCTTTTTGAATGATGTTTGTGTCAGCTGGAGAGTCGATTATGACACCCAGTTTGCAGTCATCTGCGAACTTGGTGAGCCATAGTCCTCCCACGTTGGCCTGTACCTCGGAAAAGTATATACCAAACAAGAGCGGTCCCAGGACAGAACCTTGTGGGATGCCACTTGTGACTGGTTTCGAGTCTGACATGGCTCCAGCAACTCTCACTCTGTGGGTTCTGTCTTTGAGCCAGTTTGTGACCCATCTTGTGACATAGGGGTTTATATTTAAGCTGGATAGCTTATCTATGATGCCTGAGTGGGGTATTGTGTCAAATGCCTTTGCTAGGTCCAGATAGGCTGTGTGGACTACCCTCCCTTCATCTATGGCTTTGGTGACTGTTTCAAAGAAGTTGACCAGGTTCAAAAGGCAGGATCTGCCCTTGACAAAGCCGAATTGGGTAGGATCTAGTGTCTGTAGGTCACCAATGTCTTTGTTTATGAGCTCCATGATGATCCTCTCCATGGCCTTGCAGACTAGGCTAGTCAGGCTTATGGGGCGATAGTTTCCAGGGTCCGTAGAGGCTCCACCTTTGTGGAGTGGGACCACTGTTGCTGTACGCCATTCTGTGGGCACATATCCTGTAGTGAGGCTGAGATTGTACAGCTGTTTTATTTGAGGGGTTAGTTCTTCTTGGAGTTCATGTAGGATGCAACCCAGGGTGCCATCTGGTCCCATGGAAGCAGTGTTTTTTGCTTTGGAGAGGGCAGCCTTCACCTGAGCATCAGAGATGTTTGGGAGGCAGCCCTCTGCTGGGATAGATACTTGCTCTTTTGGGGGGGAGGGGGTGGAGAAGTTTGCACTCCGCTGTCTGCCAGGATATTGGCGATGTCTGTGGGTTCAGTGTATTTTTTGTCATTTAGAATCAACTCAGAACAAGTCTGGGAGTTGCATCCCAGGTTCCTAACATAACTGAAAAATGCCTTATGATTGTCTGTAGTGTCCTGTGCAATTTTTCTCTCGAAGCTGGGCTTGGAGGATTTTATGAGGGATCGTAATTTTTTGCTAGTACTGATCAGAGCTGCCTTCCCTATTATGGATTTTGCTCTATAATGTAGTAGCTTCCTCCTTCTGTTGTACAGTTTATTTATGGCTGGGGTCCACCAGACTGGACGCCTGCCTTTGGATGATTGGGTCTTGGTTTTGTTTGGGATAGCATGATCCATGCATTCCTGGAGATGTCCGTAGAATGCATTTATATAGGCTTCTGCAGTTTGGGCCGTAGTTTCCACTGGCCCTGGGGCCTTGAAGGATTCCACTTTGGTTTTGAGAAGTGAGAAGTTCGCTTTTGAGAAGTTTTTCACTGTGGTTTTCTAGGTTGGGGGTGGAGTCGGGATGTAGATAGCCAGTGAAATTAATTTATGGTCTGATCTTACCAATGAGGGATATACTTCTGGTATGGAGCATAGAGTACCCATGTTGGTAATGATCAGGTCTAGTATGTTATCCCCTCTTGTGGGAGTGGTGACTAGTTGTTCCATAGCATTTGAGTTTATAATTTCCAGGAACCTTTGGGCTAAGGTGCTGGGGCTTGAGTAGTGCTCCCAGTCTATGTTTGGGTAGTTGAAGTTGCCCAATATAATGGTGTTCGGAGAGATCTTCATGTTCTCCAATGTTTTCAGGAAAGCCGAGTGGGATTCCTGACTTTGAGAGGGTGGTCTGTAGGATGCTATAAACTGAAAAGCAGTCTTGCCCACTGTTAGTTGTACATGGATGATCTCTGATACTTCGTGCAATGCCACTAACCTGGAGGTGTGGATATCCTTGATAAATATGGAAACTCCCCCTCCTTTTGTGGTTCGGTCCGGGTTTTGGGGCTGAAAAACATGATATGAGGTATAACCTGGTAGTGCTGGGGTGCTCTCTGGAGCCTTGAACCAGGTTTCTGTCACTGCACAGATATCGATGTTCTCCATACTGTGGAGAGCTTTGAGTGCGTGCATCTTGGGGTTAAGACTTCTGGCATTTAGCAGCATTACCCTTAGTTTCTTGTTCCTTGTGCTGTCTATGGAGGTGGGTTTGACTTTTGAGCCTTGCCTAAAAAAGGCACTATGGGGTGGCAAGAGCCTTTGCCAATATCCAAAAGCCCAGTGGTGACAGGTGCAAGCCATCCCTAGTGAAGCAACGTGGCTTGTCGAGCATGTCATCCCAGGCTGACAGACACTGGATCCCCTTTGAATGACACCAAAATTTTAGCCAATTGTTAAAATCGATCATTTTGTCTTTGTACTGTGGCATCATTCTAGGTGAGGGTAAGATGCTGCTCAAGGTCAGGGTCATACCGGCCTGGGCTACATGATCAGAGAGCTCCTCTATGTCTCTTTTCATGTAGTCCAGGGAGGTACGTCTCAGGTCATTCACACCAGCATGTACGATGATTGAGTCATATTTGTATTTGCTTTGGAGTGACCTGAGTGCTTGCGTTATGTGGCGGATCCTAG
This sequence comes from Protopterus annectens, assembly GCF_019279795.1. Lineage (NCBI taxonomy): Eukaryota > Metazoa > Chordata > Ceratodontiformes > Protopteridae > Protopterus > Protopterus annectens. The sequence continues at coordinate 1,588,750,722 of NC_056731.1, read as the reverse complement.
CACCCGACAGGCAGCTCACTGTGACCTTCTCTTTGTTTAACCTGGTGAGCGGGATGTCAGTGTGTCTGACAATAGAGTCACCTATTACAAGAGTATCAGGTGTGTTATTCAGCCTTAAGGGCTGTGGCTGCTTGGCACACTGACTTTGTGGGCTATGTGTTGTGCGTGTTTTGTTTTGGGGTAGCATTTGCTTGGATGTCTGCTTTGGAGGTCTCTGTTGCTTAGGCAGATTTTTATTTAGAGCCTCTGAGTATGTTTTTGTGTATTTATGTGTTTGGTTTGCTGATGTGGTGGGACTATGTGATACTGGAATTGTGTTGTGTGGGGTTACCTTCTCCTCCTGACTGGTTTCACCAGTTTTGAGATGAGAGAGCTTAGCCTCCAGTTTGGCTAGATGGTTGCATCTCTCACATATATTTGAACCTGTTTGGTGGAGGAGAGTGTTGTCCGTGTACATGAGACAGTTGTAACATTGCCTCAAAATTCCCAGATTCACCAGCTGTATGACATATGTGAAAAGGTTGACAGAGGTGTGGCTGTAAGCACATACACAGGGCCAATATTGACATGTTGCTGTGATAACCTCATACATTTACTGTTGTAATGGGGTTTGTTGCAGCATATGTCCTATGAGGGATTTGCAATCAGTAACTGTCATGGCCTTCACCATCTACAGACTGCAATCCTCACACTACCGTTTGCAGTCTACAGATAGATGCTCCGTGGGTAACACATGAAACCAAAGGCACAACACTGCCCAGTCTGCAGATGACCCTGCAGATGGGGATTCCTCATAAACATGGAACTGACATGGCAGGTATTGCGACATGTACAACAGCCATATCCACACAAACACTGTTAAACCAACATTACTCCAAATGCAGTATAGCAGCACTTACAGTCTGTAGTCAGGTCAGGCACATCCCCCTCCTGTTTGTTGCCCTCTTTCCACAGTGCATGTTGTTAGAGGTGCATCCCCAATTCATCTGAGATGCTGTTTGCCAAACAACAGATCTAGTTCCTGCTCACAGTGAATGAAAAGGCCCAACACCACCATGATGTTCCTAGATATTGGAGTGTGTTTCCATGCAATTGGCTATGGGAATGTAACCACAGCTGTTCCACATGCAATCTGCTAGGTGAGGGCTGCAATTCATGCAGAGGCCATCAGCTTATCATAAGCATCACTTAAAATACACATGCTGCTGCCTAAGCAAAGCAGGTGTGGGTCTCCACATCCACCAGAGAGGGAGTGGGAGAGGCAGACAGAGGCAAATACACGTCAGCTAGGGGTGGGAGTGTAAAACTAAAGCATGTTTGGGTCACACACCTACCAGCACAGGGTATCAAACCCCCGACAACTATGTAGTGTTATCACAGTTCGATGCAGTTATTGGATGCACCACATGGGTTACCTGTTGTGAAGCACTCAGAACATATATGTGATGGTGAGTGATATCTGCAACAGGGATACGGTAGATATACAGTTGGTGACGTACATGTACCTGTTCTCTTGAACAGGTGCCAGAATCAACACAGCCACACTCTCACAGGGATGTACACACATTGACACACTTGGCAGGGCCAGGAGTACAACAAATCAGTAGTGGGATTGCCACAACACATCACTGTGCAGGTATCACATGCACCACACAGGTCATATGGAGGTTGTATGGCCAAAGATTATGAGGAGGTGTCAGACATCAGACAGCATGCTTCAGTATGCCCATGGGGGTTGTAGTGAGTGTGGATGTGGACATACGCACCATATAACACAGACACAAACATTCAGGGTGCCAGTACCGACATGCATGGGTGCATGTCTGCAAGGGTGTGTGATGGTCAACTGTGCCAGCAGGCTATACAAGGGTAGGCAATGGGTATACCTTGGCATCAGGCCACATGAAAATGGTCTGCATTATGGCTCAGGACTGTAGTTTCTGCATTTGCCCACACAGGTGGGTATTGTATACCCCATCCAGTCACCTGGGTGACTATTGTGTGTGGCCAATGCTGTGCATTACTTGCCATGTATGTGTTCCTTAGTCCATGACATGGACGGTGCCTAGGATGTGCACACCTCCCACATGCATGTACAGTGACATGTGGAACTGTACCTGGGGTGTCTGACCCATGTTGTGAACACAGATTATCATCAGATGTGCCAGTTTTGCCCACCTGAGGGGCAGGAAATGGTAATGGGCAGCAGGTTTACCCTGCACCTACATTGATATCATGTTAACAGCATTCCCTGATATCAGTGGCATCTGTCCATACAGAGCATGTCAGGCATGGTATGTCTATTGTGGGTCACATGTGAAGGCACCACAGGTGCTGCAGGTGTCCATTGGGGAACATGGGGGAGGTGCACTGTCTTCATGTACGTGCATATTGGACAGGTGGGCAGGGGGACATGCCCTCTGTAGCCCACTGCTATCACTCCATAGTTACTATCAGTGGCCAATATGCAGTGTACTACCCACATATTGGCTGTTGCCTAGGCATGTGTGTGTATGAAACATGGGTTGAGAGTGCTCTGGGTAATACTGGGGTTGTTAACTGTGATTGTCTGGCCTTGATGTCACATGTATGCTTTGCACCCCAGCTATTTTACATCTGTTATCCCTGTATGGTTGACATTGTGAGATATAGTAGGGCCACCATATAAGAAATATGCAAAATCCACTCCACATTGGCCACACACTCACAACCACCTCTACACAGGATACGAGTTGCAAACACACACACACACCTGCACCTGTCATGTCAGAGAGTAGAACCCCTACCTAACTAGTTTATTACACTACAGCACTACGCATTTATAGTATGCACCATGGACATTACTGGAGTGCTCCTTCTCCAAAGGTGTATTTCACAATGAATGACATCAGCAGGATTACCAAAGCAGGGCATTTGAAATGTACTGTGAGTGACTAGCCTAAAATGCATTGTTCCCTACACAGACAGTGAGACATGCACAAAACATCCACAACTGACATGTGTGGGTATAAAACACCTGACCGAGGTCTATATCACACTACAGCATGGAGCTGTTATGGGACGCACCACGGGGATTACTAGAGAACATTTTCCCCAAAGGTGAATTTCACAATGAATGACATCCGCGGGATTGCCAAAGTAGGTCATTTGAAATGTACTGTGAGCGACTAGCCTATAATGCATTGCTCCATACACAGACATTGAAACACACACAAAACATCCAGAACTGCCATGGATGGAGATGGAACCATACCACAGTTCTAACTCACACTCCAGCAGTATGCAGTTACTGGATGGGCTACAGAGATTACTGGGCTACAACCATCCCAGAGGTGTATTTTTAGTCGGGTGACAGCAGCCTTGCCAAAGTTGAGTATATGAATTGTAATGAGTGTGAGTACCCTAAAAAGCATTGTTCTCTACTCAGTCAGAGACAGACTGACACACACACACAATTGCAAAGTCTGTGGTTAGAACACCTACGTAGCTACTTTATCACACTCTAGCAGTACGCAGTTACAGGATGCACTACAGAGATGACTGGGTAACAACCTTCCCAGAGGTGTATTTCCAGGTGGGTGAAATCAGCAGCCTTAACAAAGTTGGGTATATGAATTGTAAGGAGTGTGAGTACCCTAAAAAGCATTGCTCTCTACTCAGTCAGACACACATTCAGTTGCCAAGTCTGGGGTTTGAACACCTGCCTACTGAACTACTTTATCACACTACAGCAGTACACAGCTACGGGACACGCTACAGAGATTACTAGGCAGCAACCTTCCCAGAGGTGTATTTCTTGGTGGGTGACATCAGCAGCCTTGACAAAGTTGGGTATATGAATTGTAAGGAGTGTGAGTACCCTAAAAATCATTGCTCTCTACTCAGTCAGAGACAGACAGACATGCAAACACAGACTCACATACACAGTTGCCAAGTCTGGGATTAAAACACCTACCTAACTACTTTATCACACTCCAGCAGTATGCAGTTACAAGACACGCTACAGAGATTACTGGGCAACACCCTTCCCAGAGGTGTATTTCTAGGCGGGTGACATCAGCAGCCTTGACAAAGTTGAGTATATGAATTGTAAGGAGTGTGAGCACCCTAAAAAGCATTGTTCTCTACTCAGTCAGACATGCACACACAGTTGCCAAGTCTGGGGTTAAAACACCTACCTAACTACTTTATCACACTACAGCAGTACACAGTTACAGGACATGCTACAGAGATTACTAGGCAGCAACCTTCCCAGAGGTGTATTTCTAGGTGGGGTGACATCAGCAGCCTTGACAAAGTTGGGTATATGAACTGTAAGGAGTGTGAGTACCCTAAAAAGCATTGCTCCCTATACAGTCAGAGACAGACAGACATGCACTCACACACAGTTGCCAAGTCTGGGGTTAGAATGCCTACCTAACTAGTATATCACACTACAGCAGTACACAGTTATGGGATGCGCCATGGAGATTACTGGGCTACAGCTCTCCCAAAGGTGTATTTCACATTGGATGACCACAGCAGGCTCGTCATAGTAGGGCTATGGGAAGGGCAGTGTGTGCATGGGCCATAACCCATTCATCTAGGGGTTGACACCCCACATGCGGGCACACACAGGGTCATATATCAGAGGCACATGTATACAGCTACTAGACGACTAGTTCCTTATACTGTCATGTTGCACAGCTGGCACGTGCACCACATAGTCTGCAATGCTGACAGATACTGGTGGCTATTATCTGTAGTGGGTAACATCTGCACCTAATGTGTTTGGGGCCCTTTGGCTGTGTGCTGGGTGGGACAGGCCTGGATGGCTCCTTGTCATGGTCACCCTCTTCCACACATCTATGTCCATCTACCTTTGGCTTATTATAGTGTGTTGTCCTTACATATATGTCTGTATTCCTATCCACTGTGTGTGCAAGGCAGGAGTGGTGCATACTGACATGTGTCTGCACTAAGAACTGCGACTGTCAGATATGTCTGGTCCACTGGTATTTGCAGACATGGCCTTTATGTGTTTAAGTGTGTGAGCATGCCCAGTATGACCTATCAGTATATTATTGACTGCCATTGCCTACTGCCATTGCCTTCATTTCTCTAAGTGTGTGAGCATGCCCAGTATGTCCTTCTGTATAGAATGTGTAGATCAATACAAGGTAGTAATTTGTACTCCAGTGCAGGCCTTTGTGTTGTACACCTACAGGTAGCAAGGTATTTATGCTGGGTATCCGTTGATCATTTGGCAATACGGGGGCAAACTGTGCAGGGGATAGTGTGTACTGTAGGTGATTGTGTCTGTGCTGCTTCAGCTGCATGGTATCGCTGTTAGCAGAGATATTCAGACATGTGTACTGTTATACACAGTGATGTTGTCTGCCTTCATATACTGCCAGGTGGGTATTCTTGCTCACAGTGCTGTTTTGGGGGACAAGGGTGACTTCAGCTGTGTCTAGTATTGTGGGCAGATACCTACGTATTCATGGAATGTTATGCCATTCTGGAGGGGGAGCTGCAGACACTTGCTGCTGGGTCTGTGTATCCGGTTCAGCACCTTGGTAGAGTGCTGGCGGGGGACACCATACTTGTACACCCACTGACAAAACAGTATGGTCTTATCTTGCTGTGGCAATGCCTCACAGCTGTACAGATTTGCAGGGGTTGCCCAGAGGCAGGATCCATGGGTCAGGACATTTACCCTATTGTGGTGTACGGGCAGATGTGTAGGCACCCATTCATGTATTTGCAGCCAGAGATAGTGTGGGCACACAGCTTGGTGTCAGACCTGCACATTCCATGCTGGCCATGCTCCCACCCCCCTCTGTTATTGTAACCTCTTCCATACATTATGCAGACATTCTCTGATACTTCCCCTAAGGGTATCATGCCCTCACAGGTGTGTGTTAGTGTTGGTCTACATTTCATGCAGTGGGACATGGTGGACATGTTACTGTGGTTTGTCCACATGGCCTTGCATATGGCGTATGTGGAGTGTGTTATGTTGTTTTGTGGGTGTCCATGACTTAACATTAATTGGCAGTACGTGTGAGACACAGGCCTTTGGCAGAAGCCTGTGGGGCATTAGGTATTGCTGCGGGCCACTTGTGACAGGCCATTGCATTCTGACAGGAATACAGTCGCAGACCACCATACAGTACATTCCCCTGGGGTGACAGTGTGGGTGTTCATGCACATTCCTTCTATCAGTCTTGATCAGGTGTTGGGGATGCTGGCAGGGTGCTACATAAAGCTAGGGACACACGTGTATGGGACACCTGCACTGCATGCTGCATACTTCCATTATTGCCATGTACAGGAGGGGTCATACTGTACCCATTCCCTACAGCAGGAATATGGCCAGAAAGTTACCTGTGGGTGGTGTTTGCATGAGCTGGGTGCATGTGTGCTATGGACACTACTTGCATCTGACACACAGATATGCATGGGCATTCTAGGTATGCTGGCAGGTGCAGATATACCAGCTGTTTCCCAATACATCAGTCCTGCCTGCTTTGTGATCTGCAGTTGTTTGGGCGGGCATCACCGGTATCCCCTACTCTGGGACCAGTTGCTGTGATGCTTATCTGTATATACAATTCCAAGGGTGTCTCCATTTCACAGTGATACAATGTATACTGTATGTCTGGGGTACTTCCCCCTGTGTACTGCTTGTATATGTAGCCCAACAGCCATGCCATGTCAGTCTTTCAGATGGTGACACATATTACCACCATACATTCACATTGGCTTACTGCTGGCAAGTGGTATACTGGTGGGGATTGTCCTTGGCACTGCAGGTGTGTGGGCTTCTCCCTGTCATCAGCAGAAACACACAGCATCCTAACACACACACACACAGACCTGCATATTGTGCACATGCTAGAACCTATCCTGCTACCTTGGTCACCTCTGGGCATCACTGCTCCACTCGTATTATACCTACGCATGCATGTTACTACATTTCTAGACTGGATTGGGGGGACAAACTGTTACAACATTTCTACACTGGAATGGGGGTGGGGCACACCTAACTGTTTTTACATGTCTACATGGGAGTGGGGGGGCACACCTGACTGTCAGTACATTGCTATGTAGGATGGGGGGGCACAAGCGACACATGTACACATTTGCTATGACTGTACTGGTATGTCATGCACTCCATTTCATTCTGCATTGCTACCTATCATGCTGTCCAGAGGCACACCTGTGTACTACAGATCGTAGCTTTGGTTGCCCTACATATTATTGTTTGATGTCCTACCCTTCAGAACTAACATCCCACTGCCTGCCCTGCTATGGTCTGTCTGTGTAGGCCTGGAGGTGGGGTTAACCCTAGCCATCATTCTGGGGCCATGGCACTGGCCATGTTTGGGTTTGTGTGCACCTGTCCTGCTGGCTGCAACTATTGTTGGGTATGTGGACCATCCTGACTGGCCTGCGTGGGTCATATGGTCACACATTTCGTATAGCACATTTTCTGCAGTGGTTTATGTCACCCTGTGTAGTACTGGCTACTATAGTGACTCCAGTATGTGTTACACATGTCAGGGTGCCACTATGGGTGTCTACTGTCTGCTGTTGTAACATTCAGCCACCCAATTCCCTTGCATGCTCACATCCATACATAGCTACAGGTGACAACACATTCTACTCCATTTGGCAAGTGGTAAGTTGGTTGAACCTTGTGCATGTGCCAGACTTGCGGATGGTGCTGGAGGGCTGCCTATGTCGGATGCACATAGTACACTCCCTATACATGGTTGAGCACAGGTGGTGTAATGTTTGGCATCCCTTTTACTGTATGTGCGAGTCAGAGAGAGGTGTCATTCCCTGGGACCCTACTGTGTCAGTGCATGTGCTATGCGTTGCCTCTTTGCCAAGGCCCATACTGGGCATGCCTCCTTCTGCCTACTGGGGCAGGCTCAGGTTCTTCCTCCTCCGGGTCACTCTGTGCCTGTGCAGGCCTTGGCACTGGTGGGGGGCTGTGTGGCCCTGCCCTATGCTGTTCCTGCTGCAGCTGTTTCTGCAGGATCATATTGTGTAGCATCGCACATACCATAACTATTTGGGTACATGTAGCTGGTGAATACTGCAAGGTTCAGCCAGATGTATCCAGACACGGGAACCGTGACCTGAACATCCCAAACACACGCTCTATTATATGTCTGGCCTGTGCATGTACCTCATTATGGCATTATTGTTCAGGTATGTGTGCATTTCTGATGGATGTCATCAGCCACGGCTCCAGTGTGTACCCAGCATCCCCCACTAGGTGACCATAGGGGATGCCCTCATTGGCAAATCTCTGGTACAGCTGCGTCAGATGCCATATGTGGGAATCGTCATAGCTTCCAGGAAAGCCAGGACACACATTCATGATAATGCCCTGGGCATCACATACGACCTGGCAGTTGATGGAGGGGATGCCCCTGGAGTTGATGTAGGCCCTACCCTGCTCACCATGTGGTGCTTTGATGCATATGTGCATGCAGTCTATAGCATCCCCTACCCCAGGGTATTCTGCTATTTGGTGGAAGAGATGCATATTGCTGGTCAACACCTCATGGGTGTTGAGGAAATATACATGCTCACTGGCATGTGCTGACATGGCATCCAGGAACTGGTGGAATACTCTGGATACTGATGCCTGTGAGATCCCCATGATATCCCCAGTTGTGCTTTGAGAGGTACCTGTGGCTAGTATACCTAGGCCTACACATACCTTGGTATCCACTGGGATGGGTTCCCCTTGGTCAGTTTGGTGTGTCAGGTGTGGCTGGCACAGCTTAACTACTTGCTGTAGGAGGTCTCTGTCCACCCTATAGTGCTCCACTATCTCCAGCTCATGTAGCCCCTGATAGGTTACCCTGGGTCTGTACACTCTTCTCAGTCTCCTCACTGTGGGTTGTTCAGCAGTATGCACATCCTCACCACCCTCAGCCTCTTGCACATGTTGTTCTATGTTGCCTACTGCAGCCCTTCTCATTTCGTAGGTTTGTTTGTTAAAATTTCCCCGCTAGTATACACCGGTGGTGTAGAGTGTGGGAAAAACCAGTGGGAAAGGTGTTTGCTTAGTTTATAGTAGTGTTCTGGGCTGCTGCCTGTGTAGTTGTCTGCCTCTGATACATTTCACCTGCCAGATATGTTAGTTCTCTTTGATTACCTTCCTACTGCTGATTTCCCTTCCCATTGCCCTCCTGTTTGGGCCCAGGGCTGTGCCGTGCAAACAGAGTACTCAGATGTGCACACTGCTACTGTTTCCTGGTTTAACTTCTTTTTTCTTCATGTAGAACCCGGTGCATGGCACGCACACCCGCTTACACTTTGTAAAGAGTGCTGGGCAGGTTTAGACACACCCCGTAGGTTGGCTGTGCTAAGCTGGGAGCATAACCGAGCCACTAGGCTCCAATCCACATACAGTATGCCTGGCACACCCACCCATGATGTCACCTACCTCCTAGTCTTGCACTCAGCTATTCATACTCTTACACTGTTGGGACCTGCGTCACAAGCTGGGGAAAACCGGGATTCACTATCCTTCCCCTCATTTACATAAGATTGCCTGCTAATGCATGGTTACATGTGTCACACTGTGCCTCCCCCCTTAGCAACCATTATTTACTGGCCAGGTTGTCTTTTGTCTGCCATTGACTTGCATGGCAGAATACTGATTTTAGTTAGACTGCCTCTATTAGGTTTATTTTCTTATTTCCCCACTGATCCCGTTTGCACGCTGCTGCCCTATGCTTCAACAGCCGTGATTGGTGGGCATATAATAAAAGTTGTATTTTATACATTTTGCATTGTTTGCAATGCCTATGGCCTTCTACTTGGCCATTGGCATGCTTTCTCAATGTTATGCAGCCTTTATTTGGGGCTGTCATGTCCCCGTTTTGGACTTTGCAGTACCGTACTCGGTTACTAACCAAGTACATTTCTGCATATTACACTAGTCCTGAACACCCTGATTCCTGCTTCCTGGATGGCAGATTTATCTCATTTGCATGGTTTTTACCTGCAAATGGGGTAATTTGCATACGGGGGCTGGGGACGTGCAGCACTAGTGCTACAGCGCTTGCGCACGTCAAACGTGCATGTACGTGGATCGCTCGGCTGCCATATTGGCAAAATTTCCTCTTACACTAATCATGCACACCATGCAAGCTTTTGAGAATCCGGGGGATGGTCACTTCAAATAAATATCAACATGATGTGGCAGACTGAAGGGTACTACATCTGTTAGAGAGGTTCCCATTGTGAGTTTCATGACCATATCTATAATCCTCAGAATTGCAAGATTTAAGTGTGATTGTGGGGAAATAACTCTTAAAATTGCTGTATCCTGGAGTATCCCTTCTTCTCAGAGGTAAAGCAGTTGCATAGTACATATAAGTATTGGGAGTTTGGGGGTGCAGGGGGATTGTCCCTGCAAAGAATATTTTAAATGTGTGACAGCAATTTTTAAAGTTTGCTGTGATTTGTGTTAAATCAGATTTAAATTTTCATAGTTTCAGGATTCACATAATCAAGTCTCGAACTTCTGTTATGAAGTCATGCTAGAGACATCGGAGCTGCATTTATAGATAGAAGTGCAGCGGTGCATCTCATGCTGTACAGACATACCAAGTTGTTCTGCTCCACTATAATGTGATTCATAGTCACGTGTGCCTCATAGCACACCATTAGCTCTTGCTAATGACTAATATACATGAATGAAATGCTCAGCTAAGTACAGTATGTAGAAGGGCAAATTGCAGGGTCATAAAAAACACACACAGTCAGGCATTACCCCCTCCCAAAGAGACATGCATGTATACACACACACATATATGTGTGAGTACATAGTGACACACAAGCACGCACACACAACACACACACACACACACACACACACACACACACACACACACACACACACACACACACATACACTTTCAGAAACAATCCACACACACACACACACACACACACACACACACACACAGACACTTTCAGAAACAATCCACATAATTTATGTACCGTAACAGCTGTCTGATAAAGGAGGCCGAGTAGAGTTCTATACAGGCTCCCCTGTTAGGGAGTGAACACAACAACTATAACTTTTGTCTTTAATTAGAAGAAACACTTTACCTGCTGTTTCTTATCAGTAAGTCTCCTATATCAGATCCTTATTGGAATGGTATTGTCCTTTCATAAAAATCATCTCATCAGACTGCCTCCTTGCCAATACCTCTCTTTCAAAAACATTTTGATAATCCTATGCTCTCAGTAGTGGTGATTCAGTATTCTCAATAGTGGTGATTTAATGTGCTCAATAGTGGTGTTTCAGTGTTTTCAGTTGTGGTGATTTAATGTTCTCAGTAGTAGTGATATAATATTCTCAGTAGTGGTATTTCACGTGTTATATAAAACATCTTGTACATTCAGTTATTTTTTTTCTCCTTCTTCCATCTCTTTTTATTTATTTATTAACCAAGCAAGCTGGCCCTTCTTAGACCCTTCTCAGACATGACCTGTGCCACAGAGGAAAGGTTACGTGCATTCTATATATGGAAAATTCATACTTTTGGGAGGTGGAGGATACCAATGGATCCAGAGAAAATTCTTGCAGATTCAGGAAGATCCAGAATCCAGCATAATTCTGGATCAATTAAGCAGAGATCTTTCTAATCTATTTTCTAGTCAAGTACTGTTTTCTAGTTTTATAAGTTTCCTGCATCAGCTAACTCATTAGTGTATACTGTCTAGCTATTTGCATAACATTTTTTTTTTCTTTATTTATTACAATTTCTTCACTGGGCAAGTGCTCTTGTTCAAGACCCTTTTCAGCCACAACCCAGGCTACAAGGTAAGTACAACACAACAAATACAAGTAAACATTTATGAGTTACAATCAAGAGAAACAGTGCATGAAACTTATTTTGGCAAAACAATTGTTTATAAATTTTACAGTTGCACATTTGGTATGGTTTTCTACAATCTGATTCATAGGTTCATAGGTTGGTTCTAGGCTATCGGCCCTAGGGCCTATACAAGCCTAGCCATAACAATTCCCTGGCTATTTCTTCCCACAATATTTACTTTCCTGGACCCCTGTCTAACAAGGCGACAGACGCGATCCCCGGGGTGAATTTCCTATTTCCCATCCATGTATGATAATACAACAGTTCAAACCGTTAAATGCTATTATGTACATATTTTCTATTCATATGAACATCATACATAAATTCTAGCATTTTCTAATTGAAATCATCTTTTTAAGTAATCCCATTGATCACATTATCCACTGTTTTTAACCATATGCATTTATATATATATATATATATATATATATATATATATATATATACGTGTATGTGCTGTGTGTGTGTGTGTGTGTGTGTGTGTGTGTGTGTGTGTATATATATATATATATATATATATATATATATATATATATATACACATACAGAGAGAGAGAGAGAGATACAGTATACATAGGTTCATAGGTTCATAGGTAGGTACTAGGCTACTGGCCCTAGGGCCTATATAAGCCTAGCCAAACGGTACCCTGGCTTTCGCCACCCAAGAAAATTATTTTCCTGTGCCCCAGTTGAGCAGAGCCACAGAAGTGATCCTGGGGTGAATTTCCTATCTCCCATCCAATCATCAATATTTTTCTTGAAGATTGCTAATGAGGAGCTTTGTTTGATATAGGTAGGTAGTTTGTTCCAGAGTATGGGAAGTCTCTGGGACAGGAATCTATCCCTCCAGCATGTTCTGTTTATTGTGGTGACAAGGTTTAGGTCCCTAGAGTGTGTAACTCTGAGGGAATGGGAGTTCTTTAAGTGGAGCATGTCCAACAGCTTTGGATTTGACATAGCTTTGTATGTTAGGCAGAGATCGCCTCTGAATAGGCGATATGCAAGAGTAAAGCTGGAGTTTTTTGAGATGATCTACATAGGGCATCTGTTTGAGGTCAGTAATCCTCTTTGTGAGGTATTTCTGTGGCCTTTCCAGTTGTTGTAGATGTCTTATGAGGTATATACCAAAAGGGGCATTGTACCCTATAATTGGTCTAATGAGTGATGAGTAGAGGGGAACAATGTCCTCTTTTTTTCCTGGATGAGAAACCTTTTGTAATGAGGTGTGCCATGTAGAAGGATTGCCTGACTAGTGTGGTGATGTGATTATCAAAGGAGAGACTACTGTCCACCTGTGTCCCAAGGTCTCATCACACTTTCAGTGTTAAGTAGACTACCGCCTATGTGGTAGTTCATGGGTACAGAGTTTTTACCAAAAGGGATGACAATGCACTTTTTGGCATTGTGCTTGAGGCCATGGCTTTGACACCAGGCATCTGTCTCAGTGAGGCCCTTTTGTAGGATGTCCACATCATTAGGAGTTTTGATTATGACTCCTAATTTGCAGTCATCTGCAAACTTTGTTAGCCAAAGACATTCTGTGTTAGCCTGTACTTCACAGAAGTAGATAGCAAACAGTAGAGGACCCAGGACTGAACCCTGTGGTTCTTCACTTGTCACTGGTCTGAAGTTGGATTTAGAGTCTGCTACTTTCACAGTGTGAGTTATGTCAGTGAGCCAGTTGGCAACCCATCTTGTGACATAGGGATTTATACCTAGTTTAGTGAGTTTATCTATAATTCCAGAGTGGCGGATGGTGTTGAAAGCCTTGGCGAGATCTAGATAGGCTGTGTGAACCACCTTACCCTCATCTACAGCTTTGGTGACCGCTTCAAAGAAGTCTATCAGGTTTAGGAGACATGATCTGCCTTTTACAAACCCAAACTGGGTAGGATCCAGAGTTTGGAGATTACCAATGTCATTGTTTATAAGTTCCATGATGATACATTCCATAGCCTTGCAGACCAGGCTTATCAGGCTAATGGGGCAGTAGTTCCCAGGGTCCGTGGTGGCTCCCCCTTTGTGGAGTGGGATAACCGTTGCTGTGTACCATTCAGTGGGCACAAAGCCTGAGGTAAGGCTATGATTGAACAAGGTACTTAGGTGGGGTGCCAGTTCATTCTGTAGTTCATGTAGAATGCAGCCTAGGATGTTGTCAGGTCCCATGGATGCTGTGTTCTTGGGTCTATATTAGTTAATCAAAAACCCTTTATGCGAATACCTAAATGTCAACACCTATAACGCGAACTGTGAAAACCCCGAACGCACTAAACAGCAAAAAATAAAATATTGCACTGTCATAGTCGGCCAACCCCACCACCCTCAAATTACTACCTACCCAAACAAAATAAATAAACCACATACATACACTAACCAAACCCTACTTCTAACCTAAAGTAAAGCACCAGAACCCTACTTCTAACTCTACACTAAACCCCACATACACAACTAACTATGCACTATCCTTAACCCCTCCCTAACCCTAAGGTCTGTAATTACCGCACACGTCCCCTACAGACATACACCCAAAAAAAGAAATAATACACATACATACATTTAACAAAACCCTACTTACAACTATCTATGCACTATCCTTAACCCCTCCCTAACCCTAAGGTCCATAACTACCGCACACGCATACACCCCAAAAAAATAAATAATACGCATACATACAGCTAAATAAAACCCTACTCCTAACTCTACACTAAATCTTAGTAGTAAAAACGAGAAAAACGAGGATTCCAACCACTGTAGCCACCAATAACAGAAGAAAAATAGGCTGGAAGGAAGCACTCAGTTTCACAGTTTCTTCGAGGTTTAATGGCACCAAATGATAGATAAGCAAAATAGGGTGTTAGGTTGTACCCTAATATTTTCCAGTGTATCAAGAAATGAGGAGTGGGAATCCTGGGGCATGGTGGGGGATCTGTAGCAAGCTACAATTTGGGTTGTGTTCTTGCCCAGAGTTAGTTGCACTTGGATAATCTTGGGTGCATTATGCTGAGCAACTAGCCTGGAGGTGTGGATATCCTTAATGAATATGGACACGCCTCTGCCTTTAGTGTTTCGGTCCAGGTTAGGTGGCCGAAACGTGTGGTATGAATTATAGCCTGGTAATGCAGAGGTGCTCTCTGGAGCCTTGAACCAGGTATCTGTCACTGCACAGATGTCGATGTTCTCCCTTTTAAGGAGTGCCTCGAGTGAGTGCATTTTGAGGTTTAGACTTCTAGCATTAAGTATCATTACCTTCAGATTTTGCTTGCTTGTACCTGTTACGGTGGTGAATTTGTCATTTGAACCTTGCCTAAAAAAGGCACTATAGGGGTGGTAAGAGCCTTAGCCAGTATCCGGAATCCCAAGGGTGACAGGTGCAGCCCATCTCTGGCAAAGCATCAATGTTTGTCGATTATGTCATCCCAGGCAGATAGGTACTGGATCCCCTTAGAATGGCACCAGAAGCTTAGCCAATTGTTGAAGTCAATCATTTTGTCCTTGTACTGTGGTATCATTCTGGGTGATGGCAGGATGCTACTCAGGGCTAGGGTCATACCTGCCTGGGCTACAAGATCAGACAGCTCCTCCATGTCTCTTTTCATGTAGTCCAGGGAGGTACATCTCAAGTCATTCACACCAACATGGACAATGACAGAGTCATATTTGTACTTGTGGAGTGACCTGAGTGTGTGCATTATGTAGTGGATCCTGGCACCCAACAGGCAGCTGACAGTAACTTTCTCCTTGTTTAGCCTGGTGAGTGGGACATCTGTGTGCCTGACTATAGAGTCACCTATGACTAAAGTGCTGGGTACGTTGTTATGCCTTATGGGCTGTGGTTGAGTGGTACACTGAGTTTGTGGGCTATGTGCTATTTGGGTTGTGTTGGGGGTGGAGGTTGCTTGCGTTTCTGCTTTGAAGGTCCCTGGTGCTTGGGTAGATTTTTATTGAGAGCCTCCTCAAATGTAGGTGTGTGTTTTGTGTTTCTATGTGTGTGTTTTGGTGATGTAGGTTTTGAGGGACTATGTGATGAGTGTGGTGTGGTGCAAGTATTTATCTTCTCCTCTTGACTGACTAGTCCTGTCTTGGGTAAGGAGAGCTTTGCTTCCAGTTTGGCTATGTAAGTGCATCTCTCACAGGTTGTAGTGTTGGGTGGTAGGAGGAGAGGGTTGTCTGTGTACATGAGGCAATTGCTGCATTGCCCCAAGATGCCCAGATTCATCAAGTAGACAGGACAAAACACCAGGAGCTGACCCTTAGACATGCCTGGATAGGTGCTTATTTATTAAGTACTAAAAACTGTTTTCCTCTAAAGTGAGGAAATTTGAGTGCTGTAGTAATTTGTAGCTTATTTAGTGCTTACAATGAGTTCTGAACAAGTGCTGAGCTCAAAGAAACAGATTTGAGTGCTGAAACTAAAACACTGGCTAGTTCTAAGAAACAAAATTAAGCTAGAAGGCTTCCCACCAAAAGAGAAAGGCTCGGGAGGCTCAGAAGCTTACAAACATTCCTGGATGCATCAAATCTGTATCTGGACTAGATGACTTACAGGAAAGGCAGGAAATACGCTTAGAAATTGTTTTTTGTAAAGTGGAAAGGGAAAAGGAGGAGCAGAAACTAAGTGGGTTAGCCTTTTCAAATGTTCTCCCTGCAATAGGTAGAATGAAGTAATGACACTAGACTGGGAGGAGTGTCCTAGATCAAATTTACAGTAGGGGCGGGCAACTGCAAAGCCACCAAGGAGAAGAACAGGATACCAATAAAGATGGAGGGTGGGAAACAAAAATCAGAACAAACAAACCCAACCAGATGCTTAACAATTGTAGAAAATTTCTAGTTAATACCTCACACACACACAGTGAAACTAGCTAGAAAAGTATATGCAGACAATAAAAGTGCTATAAATAACTCGTAAAAATAAGCAAAAAAAACAGGATACTTAATGTTATATACCACAGATCAGTTTGCTCAGTGCCCTTCCTCCAATTAGCTCAGTGAGAAATGGCAGAAACACTCAAAGTTAACTTCTTAAGTAACAAAGTTGAAACCTGAAACAACTTTAAAAAAAAAGCTCGAAAGAACCAATGAGGTGCTTACTCCAAGCCATAGTCCAGGTAACCCCAATCAGCCAATGACTATGACTTCATTCTCACTGAAATGCTATACTGGCTTTGGCTAAACTAAGATGGCCTTGAACATGTGCTCAGACACACAGCCTCTACCAACAAACAACTAGGCCCAAAACACAAGCCTGAATCTGGACAATGCTACAACTACCCACACTACTTAGGTAGAAAAAACTGCAGAAATGTTTAAACAGATAATAGATATATATATCGGTCTACTTCACATGACTAAAATCTCAAAATACTGAATTTCATTTGACTGAGACTATAATACTTACATTTCAAAATACTGAGAACTCATTTGACTAAGTCACATTATACTGAAAGCTTACAATGCTGAATTTCAAAATACTGAATTTTAAGCTTACAATGCTGAATTTCAAAATACTGAATTTTAAGCCATAGACATGCACACTTAAAAAACAATTGACTAACTCATTGCAAAGCTTAAAAACTACTTACTTACCATCTTAACAGAAACTGGATGATATAAAACCAAACTATGTATGGGGCTATGCACCCCATACCCCCAACTATATATATATATATAAACAATATTGGTGCACGGAGTGGAGCTACATAAACCACCAACAATATCTCCAGCACTCAGCTAAAAAGAAAAAGACAGCTGCCGTTTAGAGAAGTTTATTGCAGCACAGACTGCAACCACAGACCGGTGACCGGTTTCGCCAAAGTGTGTGACATAATGGTCAGAAGTCCTGATTTAAATACAAAACTCCAAAAATAATAGGCAACAAAATTTAAAGATATAAGCACCTAAATTCAAACAGAAAAATAGAAAATAAGAATAAAATAATTAATTGATGCCAATTGTTTGAAATAGGTGCTTTCTATTCCCACCACCAAAACCAGATACATAAAAAAACTAAATATATGAAACCTTATATCTAATTTAAATACATACACACATATTCCTGACTAGTCAGTATCCAAAATCAAATTTTATACTTAATACTCATACTTGTGCACACATATACACATACAAATACCAATATTCTGATATATACAAATATATTTATACACACACACACACACACACACACACACACACACACATATATACTCACATGTATATGCTACTATGCGCATAGCTTCATATGCTTGCATATACATGTCCATATCTTATTTGTCTACGTATACATCAGTACAATCCTAACCACATGCACTTGGGTATATACTCCAATAGATGTAACCTCCCACATGTGCATGCACCTTTCTACATGGTAAACTATATGTGTGCCTCTTTATAACACATAAAAAACACCCAACTTAATATACTTATTTTAGAAGATACTTGTTTAGAAACTAAATATGTGCCTAAAGTAGTAAAATGCAAAAAACCTAACTACACTGTCCCTACTAACTACCATAACTACCATTGATCATTGAGACCTGGTTTGAAAAGGGCACCTAAATTTACTGTCCAACGACGTTCTTTTTTTGTCAATATTTTGTGTTTAAGTGTGACATTAACTTCTGATAATATTACCATATCTAGGCCTACAAACACAAAATGAGCCATTGTATGGATTAATTTGTGTTTGTATAAGGCACTACGAACACGCTGACACTTGATATCGCTAATATGGAGGGCTATCCTCTGTTTCAAAGCACATGAGGTCTGGCCTATATAAAATGCTCCACATTGGCATATGGCCATATAGACCACCCATGTGCTGGTACATTTAATTAAATATTTAATATCAAACACCCTCCTAGTATTGACAGATGTAAAAGACTTAGGGCAGGATTCACGAAGCCTCCGTGTAAGAGTTATAACTCATACATGGAGGCTGCAGTTAAACGGAGTGATGTCAGCATGCTCTGCATATTCATGAGAGCATGCTGAATCACACTTAAGGGCAACACGGTCCGTGTAAGACAGTAGGGAGTGTGTCCGTAGGCTGAGCCCTGTAAGCGGACACGCCCCCAGAAGAGGAAAAGTTCCCAAAGTAAACACCCACGACAGAGTCCACGGAAATGTGAATAAACAGAACACAACACATGCCCCCACAGACTATGAACAGAAAACATATAAATAAACGTTATATATTTTTTTAAATTGTAAAAGTGTTTAACCGTGAGTGCGCTCGTTTGTGCGGGCGTGCCCGTAGCTCAGTTACAGTTAGCAGTCAGTGGGAAAGCATATAAGAACTAAATATGCAAAATAAACCAGGAAGCAATAGTGTAGCGGTAGAGATGTTGGCTGAAGAGCAGGCATGCATGGTTCAAGCCCCCACAACACCAATTTTTTTTTTTAGCAAAATAAGCAGGAAACAAGTCCCTGACAAATATGTACACATAAAACCACAATTTATGTAAAATGTAATGAAATAGCCCATTTATATTGAAGAAATGTGAGGTAACAAAAGAATAAAAAATGCCAGATGTGCCTATAGCTGAGCTACAGTTTAACAGAGTGAGTGCATCTGCCCGTAGATGAGCAGTGGTTTAACTGGTGCAAAATGAGTGCCCGTAGCTGAGCAGTGGTCTAACATGCTAAATCTATGTGCCCCTAACTGAGCTGAGCGTAATATGCATGTTGATAGCCAAATGAGGCTTAAAGCAGCGTACCCCGTTTGCGCGGAGCTGCGCACCGCGCAAACAAGCTAACTGACAAGCAATGTTGAGCAAGCCGTATCAAAACTGCCTTTACACAGACACACCCCTCAGCATGTCTAGACAGTCATGAAAAATAAAAGCAGTGGCCAGGTTCGAACCCAGGACACTATACACCATAGTCAAGGTACAGAACCACTAAGCCATGACAGCAGTACCTTTAAATGCAATAATAGCTAATATATAGGAATGAATACAAACTGGAGCATGACAATGCAGGTTTACTGAAGTTGATACAATTCCAAAATGTCACAGATATGTGCGGGAAAAACGGACTATATAAGCCCCATAGGCGGGAATACACAGCATAAATGATTGTAGAACTGACCTGCAGGCAGAATGACAGGAGTAGGAGAGGGTAGTTGCTTTTGAGCACAGAGGTGGGGTGTTGAGGAGTCCAGGTACATGGTCTGGCTCCTAGTCCATAATCATGAGGCCCAACTCATGCAGGGCCAGGTCCTCTGGGGAGCATACAGGGCCGAGGCGTGAGACCGGTTGGCTCATGATCTCACCAGTGCCACAGGGATTCTAAGGACTGGTGAGCAGGTCCGTCACCACCATGCGGACCTGAAGAGACGCAAGCAGGACCAACTGAACCTTTGGATCCATGAGGCCCGGCAAACACCCAATGCCCCACTACTGAGTAAGTTACATTTAATTATGTATGTAAGAAATTAAACTAGCTGATATTATGGAGATGTGTATTCCAATATTACTTCATTTATATTACAGCTGCAGGTGTCCGTTCTGCGAACCGCAGAGCCTATGGCGATAGGCTGGTGCGGTTGCGCCACCAGGCAGGTCAGTAATCCACTACCAGTAACTGTAAAGAAATATAAAAGTATGACAGTCAGCAAAAGAGTGCAGTGTAGTCAGTAAGGAATAAAATGTGCAAGTAACAGTGTGAAAGTGTCTGCAAGTATTGCTTGATTACAAAAGTGTGTTTCAGCCTGTAAGTTAAACCGAAAAATGAAACTGTCTGACATATATTCTGAAATAAAAATGCCCTACCTGTAAGAAAATAGTACACAACCTGCAGCAGGCTGAAAAGTATAGCTGCAGAAGATGATGAAATCACATGTGTGAAATATATCCCTGTTGAAATACTGAAACATGACAGAAGTGAGACTGCTGGAAAGGATTGTAATAACTACAGGTAAAACATGTCAATAAAGCCTAGAAGTAAGTACCATCCTGAATAGTAAAATGAAAGCAAGTGAGAGAGTGTGAGAAAGTGTCATGAATCCAGCAATACAGTAGTAATAACCCCTGAATAAAGTATACTGCAGTCAAGACAGAATGAAATGCATGTGAGATTCAAAACCAAACAGCGAAATCTGTTCAAAGTGTTGCTGCATCTGGAATGTGTATCCCAAAATCTGGATATGTTGCTCTCAGTCTGCAATATGCAGATAGGATGATTGTCTGATATACCAAACATCCACACTTGTCTACAGCTATATAAAGCAAATGTAGCAGGATGATGTAGCTGAACAAAGCTAGATATGAATGTGTATGAAGAACAATAAAATGTATATTGATGTTGCAGTAACAGTCCTATCACCAAGTTGAAATAGTTATCATATAGGAAACTGTAGTTAGAACAATAGTGTTTATATAACTGTACCTATTAGAAATGTACAGCATATGTATTGTTATTCGAAGGTGTTAATATTATTTTCTCTACCCCACCCTATAACCACATATAACCCATTCCATGTGAAAATGGTATGTGCAATCACAATTAACACCCCTGGACGTTTGTCCTGTTGGGTCATATATATTTGCATGTCCGTTGATGCATCTGCCCTGTTCATACATCCACACCTGATGGCCTGTTGCCATCAATTAACCCTGCATGTTGTTGGACTGTGTATTTCTGTTCAAATTATGCATGTGTTATGCACGCTGTTCAATGGTGTGAATATCTGGGTGTTTGGTTATTGGGAATACTAATGCATGCTGTTACAACTAATTGTGAATGGTATTATATGTCACTAACCCAAACTGTCATGACATAATGCAAAACATAGGACGACAGGGAAGGCGGGTTCCAGCGGACCCACCTCTCCCACCTCAGCTGGCGAGTGCACCTGGCACTAGTGCCGAGTCCGGACCCTCCTCCGGTGGCCCTGTGCCACCTGCGGGTGGAAGCGCTGCAGGGGATGGGGCTCGCCCCCCCTCTGCAAGTGTGGCCGGAGGAGAACCACCACTCACCCTCCGTAGTGTCCGGACTGTGGTGCGTAGGGAGATTCGGGACTCTGTTCTCGAGCCCCTATGCCAGCTCGAGGCATGGGTGGCGCAACTAATGGGCATGCCTGTTGCCCGGCCTACACAGCCCCCAGCACAGCCCCGTCCTGGGCAGTGAAGGAACAGTGGCAACTGCCTATGGGTGGGGATATCAGTTCCACTGTTGCCATCTGTGGGCTCATGGGCTCTGGATATCCAAACCTCTGTCCCCGTCAATTGTGTAACCCCCCCACACGTGTCATACACCACCCCTGTATGCGTCTTGTTTGTCTTGTCTGTTTACCTACCCAACCTACCTCCCCAGCTGTACCGACTTCCTTCACCTGACATACCACTCTCACCTGAAAAAAAAAGGGCACTCTGTACCCACAAAAAAAATTACGCCCCATACATAGCTGCCCATTCCGCACACATCTGCTGGACATGGAACCTATCAATTACAATTGGCTGTACAACAAGTATTATTGTTGTCCTGACACCTCTCTCAGGGGTGGAAGGTTTCAAATGTCACACCAAATTACATACATATGCACAGCTGTTGCTGATGAAGAAATGGGCAGCTATGGGCCTTACCTACATCCCTCCTGCAAATCCCAAGCTTGTTTCCCTACTGTCTTACCCTCTTTGTGACCCCTTTTCACCACTTTCCTGTCTCCCCATTTTCTTTTCTTTCAAAGAAAATAGTGCGGGTGTGCACCAGAGTAAGCACCATTAAGCGGTTGTAAGCGGGTGTGCGCATGTGTGCGCGGAGCTAACCGCCAGTGCGCATGCGTGAGCTCCGCAAACCAGTGCTAACCCGGTTACAACTGCTTAAAAGTGCCTTAGTCACTTTGATTGACAGGTCCTGTACTCAGTTCAAAAGCAAAATAAAATCCCACTGTCAGTCCCGAACCCAGGACCTTGGAAACACTAGTCTGTATGACCTACCACTAAGCCATGACTCTTATACAAAAACATTGTGCTAAAATAAATATAACATGTAATAGTAGGGATTAATGTAAAGGGAATATAGGATGTGTAGTACACAAAGCATGTCATTTAAAATTACTGTCAAAACTACTGGATTTCCATAATAGTAGTGTGTGAACAGAAACAGCCATGCTAGTTGGTAGCTTGTAGATAATAAGGTCAGTTAAAGTACATATATAAATGTATGTATATGTACATATATATATATATATATATATATATATATATATATATATATATATATAGTTGTAGGAGTCATTGTGCATACACACTTGCTACAGGGAACATGAGAGAGGAATGGAGAAATGTGAATATACAACACAGCCTGAATCATGAGAGAGATACTAACCTTTACACTCACAGAACACTGTCCACAGCATACCAGCATGGTCCCGCCCTCACAATCTGAAAGGGCAACGCCTATCCCACATACCCTTTTATAGCACTGACCTGAAATCACAGTGAGAACTGCAATCAGTACACAACTGGCTGCATGCAATTAGCAAATGCTGGCTTACAATTGGTGCAGAGGCCATCACATGGACCTATGCAGATACCTACAAAAGCATCCAGTGCTAACACTCCCCACATGCAATACATTCATTGCATTGTCTGTAAGCAGACAGAGGAGAGAGAGAGAGAGAGAGAGAGAGAGAGAGAGAGCAAAAAAAAAAGAGATTATACACTGTGACTCTGTCACCTGAAGCTGTCAGCACTGACAGTAGCAGCAGCAAGCAGAAGCAGTGGTAATGCAACCAGCTGCGACAAACATAGGTAATGCAAAGTAGCAGGTTAATAATGTGCATACTGTGAACCCTCCAAATGTGTCATAGGTCTGTATCCATAGGTATGTCCAAGTGATATGTTGTGTGTACGTAGTTCCACCAAAAGGGGATGACCATACATTACATGTCAATCAGTCTTAGGCCATGATCCTGGCAGCAGTTGTCTGTGCGTTGGCCCAGCAATGGCTGTAGTGACTGCTTTGAAAGGTCAGCCAGGTTCAAAAGGCAGGATCAGCCCATCCCAAAGGCACACTGGCTGGGAACAAGTGTCTGCAGGTACCCGATATCACTGCATATGCATCCCATACTGCATAATTCCATAGCTTAGCAGACCAGGCCCGTTATGCATATGATGTGGTAATTCCCAGGGTCAGTCAAGGTGCCCCCTTAGTGGTGTGGGACCACTGTTGCTGTATGCCACTGTCCAGGTACATATCCTGTAGTACAGCCAAGATAAATTATCAGTGTTATATGCGGTTGTATGTCCTCTCTGAGTGCCGGTAGCACACATCCAGGGATACCACGAGGTCACAGTGATGCTGTGTGTTCTTCTCTGCTGAGGGTGGCCCTCACCTGGACATGTGAGATGATAGGGAGGTTACATCCAGCTGTGATAAATATTTCAACTGGTGGGGGAGAAGGAGGGGGGATACGTGCACCGAACATGTCTGCAAGATTGTTGCCAATATCCGTGTGTTTGGTGAATGTTAAGTAGGTGTGTATTAACACAGAGCATATCTGAGGCATGTGGTCCATATGTGTAACATAACTGAAGAAGGCCTTGTGGTCATCCATAGTGTTTGTGTCCATTTCCCTCCCAGAGTAGGCCGTGGCCATTGTTATGACGGACCGTAGCATAGTACCAGTGCTGACCACAGATGCCTTCCCTTAATGTGAATGTGCTCTGTCCTGCAGTAGCCTCCTGCTATTGTTATACAATCTGCCTCTGTCTGGGGTCCACCGGACAGGATGCCTAACCTTTGTGCATAGGGTCTGGGTTAGAAATGTGTGTGCAAGTTCCATGCAATCTGTGGCATGTCCGTGGTAAGCATTTGCAAAGGGGTCAGCAGTGTGGCTTGTGGCTTCCACTGGCCCAGTGTGCTGCATGGATACCATCTCAGTCCCAGCAAGTGAATAACTGTCTAATCACATACATATCAAAGTAGTCTACTGTGCTGGTGGTGGTGGTGGGATATGTATATCCAGGCCGAGTAACTTCTGTCCACATCACAGTAGTGGACAGTGTCCCACATACAGTACCTTGGAATGAACCCCCAGAGTGAGGTTGTGCATTGCACCTGTCAGTGTGTGCTGACCGATGGGGCATGCTACTATGTTGTGTGGAATGTGTCAGGTATTGTTGCACAGGTGTTGGCTGAGCACTGATATCTGGCCATGTACCTGTGTATCCACCACGACACACACACATGCAACATATGGGAGTAGTAGTATATCACTACACATGAGTATCATGTATAGTATGTGTGCCATATATTGCTGACATGGTCTGCTGATATCCTGTTTGTGTTCTCTTCCAGAGAGATGGCGCATCAGCGTAATCCCGCCTACTCTGTGGCGGAAGATGAGGAGATCCACCAGATCCTGGTGCGGGAGTATGACATCCTGTTTTCCCGCACCAGTCAGAATCAGCAGGAGAGGGCCGCACTGTGGCAAGACCTTGTCCATAGGGTAAATGATATTGGCACGCATAACAGGACATATGAGCAGGTACGACATCACTGCAGTGATTTAATCCGAAGTGTCCATCAGCGTGCATCAGATATCCACAGGCAACAGGTCGCCACAGGAGGTGGGGTGGCCACACATCCCCCCCTCACCAGACTGGAGGGGCTACTCCTAAGTGTTGTGGCTCCAGCCCCGGAACACCAACAGCAGTACACCTGCATTATGATGGAGGCTGGTTGCACACAGCAGCACGACATGGAGCATGCAGGTAATATGCCATATGTACACTTGACTGTTCTGTACACTGTATCATATGCAATATCAATGGCACAGTTGTGCCCACTGAAATTAATCTCATCATTTCTGCAGGTCCCTCCAGGGTTACAGCAAGGCAGGCCATCCATGCTGGTGAGTGTGTTTAACATAACCTATAATAGTCTTGATAATGCTAGTAACAGTAGTGTAACTCAGTAGTGCTCTGTGTGTATACTGCGGGGTGTGTATGTGTGCAGGTGTGCCTGTGCCCATGTGTGCATGTGTGCATGTGTGCATGTGTGCAGGTGTGCCTGTGTCCACGTGTGCATCTGTGCATGTGTGCCTGTGTCCACGTGTGCATGTGTGCATGTGTGCATGTGTGCCTGTGTCCATGTGTGCATGTGTGCATGTGTGCATGTGTACATGTGACCACGTGTGCATGTGTACATGTGTGCATGTGTGCATGTGCCCATGTGTGCATGTGACCACATGTGCATGTGTGCATGTGTGCATGTGTCCACGTGTGCATGTGTGCATGTGTCCACGTGTGCGTCTGCATGTGTGCATGTGTGCATGTGTGCCTGTGTGCATGTGTGCATATGTGCATGTGTGCCTGTGTGCATGTGTCCACGTGTGCATGTCTGCATGTGTGCCTGTGTCCATGTGTGCATGTGTGCCTGTGTCCATGTGTGCATGTGTGCATGTGTCCATGTGTCCATGTGTGCATGTGTGCATGTGTGTATAAGTGCATCACTGGTAACAATGTCTGGAGACTGTAAACTGTGTTTCCTGTCTTCCTCCCACAGGTTCTGGGGCTGCTCTGGTGACCTGCAGCAGGGAACCTGAATCCTGTGCCACGGCTACTGGTAATGATGATATTTGTGTAATGGTACAGGAAGGTGTGTCAGGGTCTGCCATTGGTCAGCCAAATGACAGTACACAACTGTCAACCCCATCATTGCGCACAGTCATCCTGCCTGTACATCCTTTGTCACCATTGTCCCTAGGTGATGGACAGGATACAGTGGGCATAGACCAGGGTAATGTGGTACCTGTGGCACATGCGTCCCCACACAGCAGCCATGGGCAGGGTCCTCCGATGGTACCACACAGACAGTTGCCCATGGGTTCTCGTGGGAGCATCCGTGGACGTACTGCCTCTGGCCGACTTGCCCAAAGAGGTCTGTCAACCTCAGCTATGTTTCAGACTGTCATGCAGGCACAGTCACATATGGAAAGGTACACCAGACAGGGTCTGAGGGAGCTGAGAGCATGTCGCACAGCCATGACAGACAGTATGCGTGACATTGCGGATGCTATCCGTAACTTCACCAATGTCATAGACAGACGTTGTGGGGACATATCACAGCAGCTCCACAACCAGATGTCCATGAGCCAGGGCAATGGTGAGTGTTTGCGGCATCAACGTGGCCGTATGCCGGCAGCAGCAGCAGCTGGCAGTCGGCGCGGATGACAACAGGCTCGCGCATGCCCCCATAGTGCCAGCAGCAGCCCCAGCAATGCTGGGTCTGTGCTGTCATCGGAACGCCCCAGGAGACCACGTGCACGTGGCTCTGGACAGTCCCAACAGGGACTTGTGTTCAGTCAACACACTCCCGCTTCTGATGACAGTACCCAGTCTGGCTTAGTACTGGATACGGTCCGTAGCACCCCTGCCAGGCACAGGTACCGTGTCCGTGCACACAGACTCTGATCTGTATGGCCTGCCAGGTGCAGTCTGTGGCTGTCCACAAACCCCTGTATATGGCAGCCATGAGGTGGAACTGTGTGCGTGCATACACACATGCGAAATGTTAACACCTAGGGTGACCACATACATGCACACACTGCACCAACACTGCCCCACCCTGTACTGCTGCCCCTCACCAACACACATACACACACATGTCAATTGGTGGTATCAGTGGCTGACTCAGGCATACCTAATCCACACCCTGTGCATATGATGACACTGTGCCACCTCCTGCAATCTTCAACATCATTGCAGGAACAGGTAAACATGTTGCTGATGCACAGGGTAACTACATAGAAGTGTATTAGTAGTATCATGTTGGTAACAGTACAGTGTGCTGCTATGACTGTGTGTTTATCCCAGCATGCCTGCTGCAGTAACTGTATGAATGTCCTGAATTGTTATCTGCACCCATAGTACATACCAAAGTATAACAGCTGCACATAATTGCATGCCGGTGGTAAGGTTGTCAACAGATAGCCGCATACATGGGTAGCACAGGGGGAAAGCTAACGCAAGTAGTGATATGCAATGGTGGACATGTACAGTAATGGTGTCAAGTTGCCCGCAATGACTATGCCATGTGGATGTTCGCGCATGTAGATATGTGTGCAGTACCAATGTAATCCAAATCACAAATAAGTATGGCATAATATCAGTTCTACCATGGGCATCTGCGCTGTGTATTCCTGGGTACATGTTGATAGTGCCTACATATTTGCATTGTTACTTACTGTTATTGTTACCCCTTCTTTGTTGTATAATGCACTACTTCCAGCCCTGTTTACTGTAGCTTTGTTTGCATGCATGTTCGCTTGGGGTTCCCTGGAACACTGCTTACACCTGCAATGCAGAGTTACAGTGCTTCTGTAGACTTCTAGTGACATCTGCATAGAGTACGATACGTATGTCAACTTTACACATGACAGAACGTCACTGTCTGTCCTGTATGCATGTACGTTGCCTGTGACACATTGCACACGTCTTACCTGGCATTTACCCACGTGTGCAGTCATATATGTCAGTGCTATGAAACAGTAGCGGTACACCCACACATACACACCTTCAGTATGTTGTTCCCCATTGGCCCTATGTGTTGGTACTCACCATGGCAATCACACTACTAGGGTAGCATGTGCAAAGGTAACCTGTGAATTGCCTCTATGGTCCAGTTGTGGTTTATGTGAGTCATGTGTCAATGTCACAGCTGCCACATGTATGCAGTCAGCCATCACCCTTGGCCAGGAACGTACAGCACATGTGTGGGATGCCACCACACAGCCAATCTGGGGACTGGTCTCTCTGAACCCAGTAATGCCATACCCTGTCAGGTGGCATGTCATATATACTACATCCTGGACAAACGTCAACCCCAATCCCTGCTGCTAATATTGATAATACCCCTGAAGATGTTCCTGATAGTTTTGACCAGTTCTTTACTGAGACATTTCAGGCCCTAGCTAGCCATCTACCTCCTAGCTCCCTGGTCCTGAAAGTAGCACCCTAGAAAACTACTTGCGTTCAGCTGCCAACCAGTCGCCACTTCACTTCTCCATACCTTGATTGAAACAGTGAAACCCACTACACTTTCTGCTGATCAACTCCTGCTGGTACCTATCAAAACCAGATGATGCTATTGCTTACCCGTCTCAAAGGTAATCAAAGGAACCATGGTAGAATCTAACTTTCCCACCATCTGGAAAATGTCATATGTAATCCCACTTCACAGAAGAGGCAGCTCTACTGAATTCTCCAATTATAGGCCAATAGCTATACTCTCTCCACTTGCAAAGATTATGGAAACATTCGTCATAGACAATTCATGCACCACCTAATCCAAAATCGCATTATGGCAGACACTCAGCATGGCTTACGTCCTCATCACAGCACTACTTCAGGCCTCCTAGCCTTTACTAACACCATAAACCATACTTGCAACACTAATTATATATCCTCAGCCCTCTTTTTGGATCTTTCCAAGGCATACGATATGGTTGATCACCAACTTGTACTCCACACCCTGCAAACACTGTCTAGATACTGGAGCCTTCCAATGGTTTCAATCCTACCTGCATGGTCGACAGCAGGCTGGCCTCTGGCAGAACAAACTCCCTAACCTTCTACCTAACACCCTCAGAGTACCACAAGGCTCTATACTAGGGCCCTTGCTGTTCCCCATCTTCATTAACGACCTTTATACTGTCATCCCAAAAGTCATCTGTATCCAATATGCTGAAGACTCTACTCTGATCTGCTCAGCCACATCTCCAGTAGAGTTATGGTCAGCTACCCAGACCACCTTTAATACAATAGAAAACTGGCTTTCTGAACATCGTTTGATCCTAAATCCCAAATAAACTAAACTGCTGTTATTGCACCAACATGTAGGTCTACTGCTTTCACCATTACCATAACATCAACTGATGGCACAATAATCTCCCCTGACCCATCTCCTAAACTATTAGGTGTCATCATAGACAATAATCTCAAATGTGACCTACATGTTAACCAGATTATCAAAGCCATCAATAGAAAACTAGGGTCACTTTACAGAATTAAAGCCTTCCTAGCCTCTCCAGCTAAAGGTGCCATAGCTCGCTCACACCTTGTTTCAACCCTTCTGTATGCATCCCTTCTACTCTCGAATATGAACAAGACTGTCCTTAACAAACACTCAATTTGCTACAACCACATTGCCAGGTTTGCCACTGGGCTGCCTTTTAGGACACATCATTGCATCAATCTAAATCAGCTTGGTTGGCTTGCAATACCCAGCCTAATACAGTATAACTAACTGATTATGGCCTATAAAATCCTCTATAATCCAGACAATACACCTGCACTTCAAATATGATCACCCCCTATAACAATCCTAGACCGCTTCGATCCTCTAACAAATTACTACTTCAGACTAGCAAGTTTAATAACACAGCCGGTGATTCTCTCTTTGCAAACCCTGTAAGTAGATCCTGAAACTCACTTCCAGCTGATATTACCCTACTGTCCACCTTAGGTCAATTTAACAGTAGACTCAAACAACATTTGTCACTTAACTGGCTATGTCAATGTATCAAGCCTGGCTAACTCGAATGTGTAAAATCTGTGAACCACTTTACTGTGTAATTTAATTTAATCCTGACTTGTGCTCAGGACTAACATTAACCTGTGGAACATGTTTGACTTGCTTACTTATGTAATCTCTGTAAATAATCTGTTGGTAATATGTAATGCTAGTATTATGTAATGCTGTATCTGCTACCCTCGTAGCTTGTCTCCACGGGCCTCCCTGAAATGGACATGCATCCAGTCGGACTATCCCAGTCAACAAATGTAGGATAAATAAATAAATAAATAAAATATATTACAGTGACTACAATACAAGTCAGACATTGACACGCACTGACAGCATGCTGAACACAATGGGGCATACGTGGGGACTCAGAATAGCAGCCTGCCTGGGCATCACACACCTCCGCAGCTGGCACACAGGCATATGTTCCGTCGGAACACAGCACATGCCACACATGGCATGCACATCCCCTGTGCCACACACTCACAGCCTGTAGGGCTACACAACACACCTGCTACAGACGTGTCAGGTACCTGTCTTGTGTGCTGCACTGGGGTCCCGCTCAACAGGCTGTATCTGGTGAAGGTCACAGTGATATGCCTCAGGGGCACTATGGTCCACCACAGCACACATGCATACAGGTCAGTCAGAGGCATGGACACATATGACTCACTCATTGACCATGCCAGTATGGCTGCCTGAGACATACCTCCCTGGACTACATGATAGGGAACATAGAATGGATCTCTCAGCATGTGGCAAAGGCCAGTATGAGCCTGATGTTGGTTGCCAACATACCCTCACCAGGTATTCTACCACTATATGTGGGAAGGGTGTTGTATGTCTACATTATGCTCAGTCTCCACTGTCATTCATAGGGTATCCACTGGCTGTCAATGTGTGCTTACATGCTAGGAAGCCACAATGATGTGCAAGGGTCATCTTGCACGTGACACCCATGGCCCGATGTATAATGGCAAAGCTCCTTGGTACACACATACTGCCTTATGCTGCAGGACATGGTTTACATAGCCACCTCCGTGGGTATCACACAGGTTAGGACACTAACAGTGCTGCTACACAACAACAGCAGTGTACACCGGAAGATGCATGCACCAGACACTGCCCTCAGCATGGTGAACTGCAATGTCTGTGCAGTACCAGATTCATGATTCATGGCTCACAGGTGTTACCCATCACTGACAGGTTATGCCCCATACCATGCCTGTCGTCCCCTACACATGTAACACACATGGATAGGGGGGTGGTATCCCAAGGTAACACAGATACACACACCTCCAGGTTGTCGGCACAGCACAAACCATCAGGGCCTACTCATGTGCAGCTAACAGTGTGTCGGACTGCCATCTGGTTCATAGCCTGGCACACACAACTCTCCCATACACAGGAAGACCACCTATCCTCCATAACAACACTGGCAATATGACAGTCTCAAGAACTGTGTTTATATGGCCGGACTGCATCCAGCCAAATATTGTGTGTGAGCATTACTGTAGCTACAACACACTAGTTGAAGGGTTCACAGCATGTGGTCACTGAATTGCAGTGGAATGACATGTTACCACTACCACAACAGGTGGGAACATGCAGCACCTGTACATCGACTACATGTACACTATATGGCCCAGACCAGATGTGTATCCCCTGCTGTAGGTCTTTCACCATAGACACCCACACTGTATAGAGACATACCACGTCCGGACCCTGCACAGTAAGACACAGTCATATTGGTATACATTGCAAATACCATTTATCCACTCGAGGCATGTGTCAGACATGGTAACTACTGCAGGTCACAGGTATTTATGTGTATGTGTCACACATACATCATGTGTGCAATGCCATTGCTGGTTTAGGCAATGGCATGCATTGTTATGTACAAACACCCACACAAGGTCATACTGTGTGACACAACCACACGTGACAGTTGTGGGTTACCAAAACATACCTATCTGTACTCTGACAATGGTAATAGACACAGTAGCAGAGCACACTATTGGCATTACTAGCCAACTTGCCCTGTTTGGCTGTGCTGATAGTGTGGTGACATCCCCTCTGTTTACTGGGAGAGTATGCATCATCTGGTGTATTGTAGTATTTGCCAAAAGGATCTGTTCTCTCACACTTGCATTTACACACACCCTACTAGCCCCACACTCGCCATTTGCAGGATTCATTCTCCTACCTAATTAAGTCATGACATGTGAGAGAGACGCATTAGCAAAGTGCACTATTTGGTTTACTAGACGGTCCCTTTTCTCTGGCTGTACTTATAGGGTGCTGATAACATCAGTATTTTGAAAGGGTAATGTGCATCAGGTAGTGTGATCTCCTGATTGCCAAAACTAACAAGTTTTTCATACGGAAATGCACACACACAAACTCCCCACATCCAAACACACACACATGCCATTTACAGGTTTCAAACTCCTACCTAACTACATTATAATACTCGGGAGAGACGCATTAGCAGAGTGCGCTATTCACATTACTGGGAGGTTTTCCTTCTCCTGCTGTACTTATAGGGTGCTGACATCATCTGTGTTTAGAAAGGGGAGTGTGCATCCTGTAGTGTGTTCTCCCAGTTGCCAAAAGGGACATTTCCCTCACACAAATACACTAACCCTCCTCATCCAAACACACACACTTGCCATTTGCAGGATTCAAACCACTACCTAACTATGTTATGACACTCGAGATGGATGCATTAGCAAAGCGCGCTATTCGCATTACTGGGAGGCTTCTCTTCTCCTGCTGTACTTATAGGGTGCTGACATCATCTGTGTTTAGAAAGGGGAGTGTGCATCCTGTAGTGTGTTCTCCCAGTTGCCAAAAGGGACATTTCTCTCACACAAATCTGCACACACACACACACACACACTAACCCCCCTCATCTACACACACACACTTGCCATGTGCAGAATTCAAACCACTACCTAACTATGTTATGACACTCGAGATGGACGCATTAGCAAAGCGCACTATTTGCATTACTGGGAGGCTTCCTTTCTCCTGCTGTACTTATAGGGTGCTGACATCATCTGTGTTTAGAAAGGGGAGTGTGCATCCTGTAGTGTGTTCTCCCAGTTGCCAAAAGGGACATTTCCCTCACACAAATTTGCACACACACAGTAACCCTCCTCATCCAAACACACACACTTGCTATTTGCAGGATTTAAACCACTACCTAACTATGTTATGACACTTGAGATGGACGCATTAGCAGAGCACGCTATTCACTTTACTAGGAGGCTTCCCTTCTCCTGCTGTACTTTTAGGTTGCTGACATCATCTGTGTTTAGAAAGGGGAGTGTGCATCCTGTAGTGTGTTCTCCCAGTTGCCAAAAGGGACATTTCTCTCACACATATTTACACATACACACTAACCCCCTCATCCAAACACACACACACTTGCAAGATTCAAACCAATACCTAACGATGTTATGACACTCGAGACGGATGCATTAGCAGAGCGCGCAATTCGCATTACTGGGAGGCTTCCCTTCTCCTGCTGTACTTATAGGGTGCTGACATCATCTGTGTTTAGAAAGGGGAGTGTGCATCCTGTAGTGTGTTCTCCCAGTTGCCAAAAGGGGGGATTTCCCTCACACACTAACCCCCCTCATCCAAACACACACACTTGCAGGATTCAAACCACTACCTAACTATGCTATGACACTTGAGACGGATGCATTAGTAAAGCGCGCTATTCGCATTACTAGGAAGCTTCCCTTCTCCTGCTGTACTTATAGGGTGCTGACATCATCTGTGTTTAGAAAGGGGAGTGTGCATCCTGTAGTGTGTTCTCCCAGTTGCCAAAAGGGACATTTCCCTCACGCACACACCCACTAACCCCCCCCTTATCCAAAGGCACACACTTGCCATTTGCAGGATTCAAACCACTACCTAACTATATTATGATACTCGAGACGGATGCATTAGCAGAGTGCGCTATTTGCATTTTTGGGAGGCTTCCCTTCTCCTGCTGTACTTATAGGGTGCTGACATCATCTGTGTTTAGAAAGGGGAGTGTGCATCCTGTAGTGTGTTCTCCCAGTTGCCAAAAGGGACATTTCTCTCACACAAATTTGCACACACACAGTAACTCCCCTCATCCAAACACCCACACTTGCCTTTTGCAGGATTCAAACCACTACTTAACTATGTTACGACACTTGAGATGGATGCATTAGCAGAGCGCACTATTCACATTACTGGGAGGCTTCTTTTCTCCTGCTGTACTTATAGGGTGCTGACATCATCAGTGTTTAGTAAGGGGAATGTGCATCCTGTAGTGTGTTTTCCCAGTTGCCAAAAGGGACATTTCCCTCTCACACAGAAACCCCACTCACCCACACTGAGCATTTGCAAGATTCGAACCCCTACCTAACTATATTACGACACTTGAGAGAGACGCATTAGCAGAGCGCACTATCCGAATTACTGGGCGTCTGTTTTGCACCTGTAGTATTTCTAGGGTGCTGACATCTTTATTTCTACAGAGGTATGTAGATGTAGTACTACCTGTCAGGTGGGGGATAGCATATATATGCATTTGCAGCCACCTACGTCAGGGTCAGATATGCACATCGCACTGGCAGGTTATGTTCTATACCATGCTTTGGGACCACAGGACCTGTAACACACAACACAACCAGTCCAGAACACCACACCCACATCCAGGACACACACTTAGCTTCCCTGGGAACAGTGCCAGGATATGCAGGTATTCACATACACCATTCCAGTTGTTAACATCAGGTACAGGCATATTGTGTGTGAGAACTACTCAGGCCTCTACCACTTTACCCTACAGCCACTACAATTTGTGGGTCCATGTGCTATGGCAGAACCACACACCACAGCCACATGGGTGAATACATATTGCACCTGTCCATCTGCAACGTGGGTACTCACTGTTCCACACCAGAGGTAGACCACCATTGTTGATATCTGAGCATACCCACCTTTCCCTGGATATCCATATCTCATCTCCACCCCCAGGCAAGGTTGTCACTGCACACAAACTGTGTTTAGCACAAGCAGACTCTACACTTGTGTAGACTGGGGTGGATGACTTCAGATGACCCATGCTGGAGGACTATACTGGCCACTCAGCATAATCCTTGACAATTGCATCCTATGAGCATGTGTACAGTTTGCATTGGTCATGCTATCCCACATATACCCATGACTGCTCCACAACAAGACACCTGTCAGCTGTAACAACAGACAGAGTGACCTAATACATTGCAGAGCTGTAGCCCACAGAGGGAGGACATCTGTGGACAGTTCCAGCATGGCACTTCATTCACACATACTCATTACAACACAGTGTTGACAGTGGAATCATCCAGAGAATGCAGATAGGGCTCCCCTCAGTCTGTTATTGATGGACACCTACTGTCAGAGATCCTCAGCAACCCTCTCACAGCACACACCGACAACATGGCTGTGGCTTAGCACATTCAATCCCTGAGATCTCCACGGTGCCCCTGCTTGACAGAGGCACAGCTCACTAGCATCACATGTTGCCTTCTGTGACCTACTTTACAGTGGCACAGTAGCCTACTATCCTGGGGATGCAGATGCCAAGCACACTCTGGCTGAGCTGTCATTCCCTGGGGCAAGAAGCCTAGTATTGACCTCTACACCCATATGTTCAGTTGTCGGATGCACAATATTTGTTGTGCTGTTCTACTGTTTGCAGGTCTTTATTGCCATAGCATTCCCTGTTCCTATGACCAACTTGTGTATCTGTGGCAGATGTTTGCATATGATGGCGATCCACTATATCACTTATGTCTCTGTGGTCATTTACTGTGTGCACTGGGCTGATTGCTGTGTTGTGGTTGGTTCCTGGACTGACACGCATAAATACCAAATATGTGTGGCCAACTGCTAAACGGAGATATGGCCTAAGTGTGTGAGCATGCCCAGTTCAGCCTTTCCATGGCATGTTGTCTGACATATGCCTCATTTATCAAAGTGTGCGAGCATGCCCAGTGTGAGCTTTCCATATGTTGCACTCTGAAGTCCACCACATATTTGGGTGTGTGTGAACTTCGACAATATCGCCGTTTATGATTGTGTGTTGGGTGTCATGTTGTGTACTAACTGGCCAACTGCTTCATGTCTGCCACAACAGGGATTATACTGTGCCTGCAGGAATTGCATGGGATACTTTGCAGACAGTTCTCAACATACTTTCATAATGACCTAACACTGTAGTACCGTATAGTGTACTGGTTCGGTACTTTCACTGTGGTGGACAGTATCCTGGGCTTTAGTCCTATGACTGCTTGACATCTTCATAGTGAGCACAACAGACTGTGTAGGGGCCAGTTGTGCACATATGACCATGTTGCAATATGTTCAGATATGGACTACCTACACCAGGCTCGTCCAACATTGCTAGTGTATTCCACAACATGGGTGGACATTGGCAAACACTAGCGATGTTCCATAGGCCATTTCTGATGCTAGTCACAGGGTGTGTTTGTCCTTTGACACACATTGTAACTGGAGTTTGCCATTACATATGTCATGGTTAGTATACTGTGCCTCCGTCTACCTCTGACATAACAGTGATACCCAGGGTAGCCTACCATCTCCCATACACTCATCAGGATGCCTCTTGAGGGGTGTCGATATGTGGCTCTCTGGCTGACCTGTACCAGGAGTTTACTGAAGTGTGGGGGTGCCTTCTGTGTTATGGATCATTCTGTACAGCTTGTCCTATGTATGTCAGTGCTGGGGTTCAGGTCTCTCATGTGCATAGCTCACTGCCATTCAGATTGTACAAGGTGCAACATGTTCATTCATTCCAGGTTGGACATGGCTTCATACATCAGGCACAGCTTTCCTGTAGCTGGGAAGGATGGCGGTGTGTGGGGCTGGAGTTTGTTTACTCAGGCAACACATGGCATCTGTTCATGCTCTTTGCTACGCCTGGTGAGGTACTGTTGTGGACTTTACAGTTGATGAAGGTGTCTGCTGCGGTATATCCCACAGGGGCTATTGTAGTCAGTTGTGATGCTGATGGAGGATGGCTGCAGAGCCACAGTGAGTTCCCCTTATCTACATCTGCCAGCCTTCATGTTTGGGTGGGTATATGGTACATGTTTCTGAACACTACAGCCACATGTTTGTCCAGTGCAGGATATTTATCACCTTTTGTACCCAGGTCTCACATTACATGTTAGGTAACTCATGGGTTAACACCTGTGTGGTAATTTGTGGGCACTTACTGTATATCCACGGTGGTTGTCTATACACAGTTCTGCAATTAGCTTGCTGACATGGCTATGGCTACAGTTGTCTGTTTGTAGGTGGCCCTTTTGTGGGTTGCTTGTGTCAGCTGGGGGTCGGATATGGTGGGCTGTTTGTACTCCTCTGCATACATGCTCAGTCACAGTCCTTCCATGTTGGCCTATACCTATGGGACATGTATACAGAATGGGGGTGGGGCAAGACCAGGCCTTGTGGGATGCCACTCATATCCGCTTTGTAGTCTGACATGGATGCGGCATGTCTGACCATGTCAGTTCTGTCCTTGGTCTGCTTTGCAACCCCTCTACTGACATAGGGGTGTATATTTAAGCTGGTGAACATATCCATACTGAACACGTACGGTATTGTCTAGAAGCATGTGCACGGTCCAGCTACACTGTGTGGACCACATAGCCCTCATCAATGACCTTAATGACTGCTTCAAATGGGTCAGGCATGTTTAGGGGCCGGTTCTGCAGTTACAACAGCCACAGTGTGTAGGGTCCAGTATCAGTAGGTCCACATTAGCCTTCTGTCTGCGGTACATACTGATCCTTTCCATAGCTGTGCAGAACAAGCTTGTCAGGATCCTGGGGTGGCAGTTTGGAGTATCCATTCAGGCAACACCTTTGTTGTGATGGACCACTGTTGTTGTACACTGCTCTTTGGGTACATATCCTGTGGTAAGGCTGACATTGGCCAGTAGTGTGATTTGGCATTCCATTATTCTTGGGGTCCTTGATGGCCTCAGCACAGGACACCATCACATACCTTTGCTGCTGTGTGTTCTGCTTTGCAGATGATGGCTGTTACCTCAGCATCTGCAATGTCAGGGGACCATCTGCTGGGATAGGTATTTTGCACTCCGGGGGGGGGTGTTTGCACTGCACCTGACAGGTTGTATGTTAGCAATATGTGTGTGTGTTTGGTATGTTGTTTGTAATATCTGTGTGATTCGGAGCATATCTGTGGATGCCCAACATGGTTCCTACCATCAGTTGGGTAAGCCTTGTGATTATCCTTAGTGTCCTGTACGTTTTGTATCTTCATAGGTTCATGGGTTCATAGTAGGCTAGACACCCTAGGCCATTAGTAAGCCTAGCTAGAGTGCGTGTGTCTTTCGCCACCCCTTGCTATGTTCAATTATGGCCATTTATGAGGTTCTTCACTGTGCCTCTGTCTGGTCGTGACACAGTGGGGACCCCAGTATACATGTACGGTCATCCATCCACTTGGCAATATTTCTGTTGAGGGGAGTCAGTGAGGGGCTCTGCCTACCATGGATTGGGATCCTGTTTCTGGGTGTGGGAAGCCTATGGGTTATGTATCTGTCCCTCCAGCACATCTTATTTCATTATGTGTTGAGGTTGACATCTGTGACTCTCACAGCTCCAATGGCTTTGATTTCCTGTGGTGTAGCATGTCCATTACTCCTGTGTTGGACATGGCCTTGTACAACAGACATACAATGCCCCTGTGTAGGCAGTGTGTGACTGCAGTCAGCTGGGGTGTCTACAGCCAGGCAGCATATGACATATATTTCACACCCTTTATCCTGTTGGTGGGGTAACTATGAGGTCTTCGAACCGCTGCAGGTGTCACGTGGTACATCCCATATGAGTCATTGTACTAGATTATGGGTCTGATAAGGGAACAGTACAGCACAGTGACCTCTGCTGATGTTGATGTGAATCCTTTCATGATACGGTGTCCAGTATCAACAGTCTTCATAGCCACATTGGCATTGTGGCTGTCACATGACAGATTAATGTCGACCTGTGTCCCTAGGTCCCTAATTACTCCTTGCATACATAATGGTTTGACACCTATGTGGTACTTTGTGTGTACCTTGTCTGGTATTTGGTGGGACATTCATACTGTCCAGTGTCTTCGATGTCTGGGTGGAGTTCTTGTGTGTGAGAGTGTGGTCTGTCGCATGCTACAGACTGTACAGCAGTTTGACTACAGTTATGTGCACATGGGTGGTGTCCGCTGCTTTGTGCATTGTCAGTTACCTGGCAATATGGGTGTCTGTGCTGCATATGGATACTCCCCCTCCTTTGATGTCTTGGTGCAGGTGTTGGGGCCATAACACATGATATGTGGTATAACCTAGTAGTGCTGGTGTGCTATCACTAGGCTTGCAGCAGGCTTCTGTCACTGGACAGACATCAATGTTCTCCATAATGGGAAGTGCCTCAGGGGCATGCATATTGCAGTTTACACATCTGGCATTGGTCAGCATTACCCTTATGTTTCCTACCACTTATGTTTTCTAGGGTGGTGGGTAGTCTTTTGGGCTTGCCTACATGCGGCTCTATGGAGGGCAAAGGCCTTATCCAGTATCCAGGCGACACGGGTAACAGCTGACAGCCATCCCTGTAACAGCAGCATGGCTTGTCATGCTTGACATCTCAAGCAGACACACATTAGACCCTCTTGGACTGACAGCTGTAACTGTGCCAGCTGTTAAACATGAGCATTCTGTGTTTGTACTGTGGCATCATTCTTGGTGAGGGTTGGATGCTGCACACAGCCAGTGTCATCGCCTGGGTGGGGTACATACTCGGAGGGACCATCCATGTCTCATTTGATGTTGACCAGGGAGGTACATCTCAGGTAATTCACACCAGCATGGACATTGAGTGCATCATATTTCTGCTTGCTTTGGGGTGACCTGCGTACTTGTGTTATGTGGCATTTTATGGCAGCCTACAAGCAGCTTACTCTACCCTTTCTCTTGTTCAGTCTGGTGAGTGGGACAGCTGTGTGTCTGCCTATACAGACACCTATTACGACTGTATCAGGCATGTTGTTTCTCCTTCGGGCCTGTGACTGTTTGGCACACCAGCTTTACGTACTATTCGTTGCATGTGCTATGTTTGAAGGTTGTGGTTGCTTGTGATCTACTTTGGAGGCTTCTGTTGGTGTGGTGTGTTTGTAATTAAGGCCTCCGGGAATATTTGTCTGTGTTTATGTGTTTGGTTTACAGTTGTGGTAGGTCTATGTGGGACTGGGTTTGTGGTGTATGTGGTTACCTTCTCCTCCTGACTAGTGTTGACAGTACTGAGTTGTTGGAGCTCAACCTCTGGTTTGGATACATGGATGCATCTATCACATATGTTTGTATTTATTGGGGGGTGTTGTGGTTGTCTGTGTACTTGGTACTGGCATCACATTGCCTCTGGATTCACAGATTATACTTGTTGTGGCTGGACTTAGTGGATTGTATGTGTGGAGATATGTTGTTGCCATACTACTGGTCAGTTATTACTTCCCTTTTTATGTTTGCTCTATCATGTGGTAACTTCCTCATTCTCTTGCATGGTTTGGTAATGGCTGGAGGCCAGCATGCCAGATGCCTGCGTGTATGGCATTGTGTGTTGTTGTTATTTGTGATTGCATACTCCAGGCATTCCTGGCTGTGTTCATGGAATGCCTGTATAACATGTTCTGTGGTGTGTCCCATATTCTGCACTTGCACAGGGCCTTTTGTGGATTCCACATCGGTTTTGAGGGCTGCAACCTATACTTTACACATGTTTTTCACTGTGGTATTCTGGCCAGGGACTGGGGTCAGGGTGTGTATATTCAGTGTGATACTCTATGGTCTGGTCTTACCAGTGAGGGGTACACTTCTCATCTTGCCATCCAGTACACATGTTGCTGATTATCACATCCAGTATGCTTACCCCTCTTGTGGGAGTAGTACATTGTTCCTGGGCATTTTGTTTTATGGAATCTGGGTAATTTTCTCCTACTGTGTTGGTGCTAGTACAATGCTACCGGTGTATGTCTGGATATTTTCAGTCAAGCAATATAATGTGGTTTGGGGGGCTTGATATATTCATGTATTCCGACATAGGCCAGGTGCTGTTCCTGGTATTAGGACAGTAGTCTGCAGCAGGCTATATACTGCAAGGCAGTTTTAGCCATTGGTATTTGACCATGGCTATTCCATGCTGCTTCTTGTTGTGGTACCAACATGGGGGTGTGGTTATCCTTGCCATTTCTTGCTAGTCACCCTCCTTTTGTAGCTTGTTCCATGTTTTGCGGCTGTACAGCACAGTATGAGGTGTGACCTGGTAGTGTTAGGGTGCTGATGTGAGCCTTGCCCAGTTCTCTATTACAGGCTGGTATCTACATTCTCCTTACTGTGTGCGTTTACACTGCACACATCTTGCTGTTTATACATCTGTCATGGGGTAGTATTACATCTAGGTTCCTATCCCTTGTAGAACCTATGAAGGTGGGTTTGTGTTTTGAGACTTACCTATTCAGGGCATGCTGTGGGTACTGACAGCCTTTGCCGGTATCCATGGGGCATGGCATGATAGGTGCACACCACCCGTAGCAGGTGGTGCATCATGTCAAGCTCCGCATATCTTCCCAGCCTGTAACACATTGGCTCCCCTTTGACTGACTGCATTACTTCAGCCAATTATTGTACTTGATCTTCTTGTCTTCATAGTGTGGCATCATGTTGAAGGCACCGAACAAAACAACAAATGATAACAAAGCGAAGGCAAGCCACAAAGGAACTCAGGCAAAAAAAATGTTGTTAACGTATATTTAATAAGAGCGTTTTCACTCCTCACATAGAAGAGCTTCTTCAGACAAAAGTAAAAAGCGCCAAGCGCTACTTTTAAAAAAAGCAACAGCTGATGATTTTGATGTCACTTCCTTTTCAGCTAGTTGTTTACGGAACACTGATATATTTTAATATATACAATAAATTACGTAAATCTGCCTGTTTTCAACAGTGCCATCCCACAGTAACACAACCAAGTATTACCCTAAAATGATTAATGATACAAGAAAAATATTAAAAGTCATCAAACTATTAATCACAAATACGCATGTACCCTAAACAAATAAGAGGGGTAATGAATAGTAAATACAACACATTAAGAAAAATATATCTGATACATGTATTATTAATACTGAAAGTATTTCGGTGAAAGTAATTGGGTCTTTGCCCTCACAAATTGGCAGTTCAGTTTCTTAGATAGCTATTATATTTCAAAATTACAGAGATATTACAACACTCATTTAACCCAGGAGGGGAAAAAGCATTTAATAACAACTGCCATTCAAGTTCTTTTAATTCGAGGAGAAGAGACTGTGGGCCCCCCCTAATACCAACTTTAACCAAATCAATGCCCATAAAACAAAAACTGTGTCCGATATGATCTAAAATATGTTTTGAAAGTCGTTATCAGTTTTTGTTTTTTGTGTTGGTAAATCGATACGCATCTTTCGATCCGTTTACCAACATAAAGCATGCTAACAATTACATTGTGCAATGTAAACAATAGACTTGGTTTCACACCCAATCTTGTGTTTAATATAATATTTCTCGTCTCTGACAACAAAGGAGTTCCCTGTTTTTAGCAACTTACACCAGTTACAAAAACCGCATGCAAAACAACCAGTTTGTCTCGCTGGAAAGTTAATAGAATCACTTGTCTGTAATAACTCTTTTAAGTTTTTACCTCTCCTAAACACAAAATGGGGGAATAACCCCAAAACATCCAAAAGATGGGCACTATTCACAATAAAGTGCCAGTTTTTCTTGATAATTGAACACATGTTGTCAATATGTTTGTTATGTGTGAGGATAAGGCTGGTCTTAAAATCTTGAGTTGTACTGACAATGACCAAGTCGTTGTTACAATTATCATTTACAAGTAAATTAAGTTCAACACTGGGTGTTGCCATTCCCTGGTTTTCAATATTCAAGGGGTCACTTAGTTTAGTATGTAGAAGTAATGGTTTATAAAACCCTGACATCCTTTTAAGTGATACCTCATTGATTAAACTGTCTAGGAGTTCACAGGGATAGCCCCTACTCAAAAACATTTCTTTGAGATTAAAACACTCTACTTCAAAGGCTGTGTCTGTGTTACACATACGTGTAGCTCTAACTAATTGACCCTTGACAATGGATTTTTTCTGTTTCCATGGATGGTTACTAGAGTAATGAAGGAAAGCATTACAATATGTGTGCTTTCTAAAAATACTTGAAAGTAACCGCTCATTGTCAAGGTCTTTAATGAGCTTCACGTCTAAATAATCAATCTCAGAGACCGAGTAATGATGGGTGAATGAAAGGAAGGGGCAAGAACTATTCATTTTTCTGATTAAATTAGAAGCACATTCTTCATCTCCTTGTATGAGAATAAAGACGTCATCTAAAAAACGCGTGTAAAATTTGTTTATCTCTTTAAACAGGTTGTCTTTAAACAAAAATGTCTTTTCCCAGTAAGCAACCACTAAATTGGATACGCTTCCCCCACATGGAGAGCCCATGGAAATGCCTTTTTTTTGAAGGTAGTAATTATTATTAAAAATGAAAAAGTTTGACGTTAGAATGATGTTTAATAAGATGGTAACAATGTCAATTTCATCTTTAGGGGCACCTAGATCTAATAACATCAATTCAACCCATTCAATAGCCTCACAGTGTGGTATGCAAGTATATAACTCAACTACATCTATAGTTAAGAAATTATTTGAAGGGTCAAAAGGAATGTTATTAATAGACCTTAAAAAAGACCATGAGTCTTTACAGATCTGAGGTAACAACTTAAGGTATTTGCTTAATATGTAATCAACGACCTTAGCACAAGGGTAGGTGATACAACATCTGCCATCCACTAGAGCATGCATAGGAGGGTCCACCAAATTTTTATGTATTTTGGGGATTCCAAACATTACCGGCACTCTAGGGAAGGAGATGTTT
Organism: Protopterus annectens; assembly: GCF_019279795.1. Taxonomy (NCBI): domain Eukaryota; kingdom Metazoa; phylum Chordata; order Ceratodontiformes; family Protopteridae; genus Protopterus; species Protopterus annectens. The sequence continues at coordinate 1,588,706,253 of NC_056731.1, read as the reverse complement.
ATAAAATCGAAGGTTTCGATGTCTATCCTGCCTTCTATGAATAAATCCCTAAGATACCCTTTAATTTATTTAGACGTGAAGCTCATTAAAGACCTTGACAATGAGCGGTTACTTTCAAGTATTTTTAGAAAGCACACATATTGTAATGCTTTCCTTCATTACTCTAGTAACCATCCATGGAAACAGAAAAAATCCATTGTCAAGGGTCAATTAGTTAGAGCTACACGTATGTGTAACACAGACACAGCCTTTGAAGTAGAGTGTTTTAATCTCAAAGAAATGTTTTTGAGTAGGGGCTATCCCTGTGAACTCCTAGACAGTTTAATCAATGAGGTATCACTTAAAAGGATGTCAGGGTTTTATAAACCATTACTTCTACATACTAAACTAAGTGACCCCTTGAATATTGAAAACCAGGGAATGGCAACACCCAGTGTTGAACTTAATTTACTTGTAAATGATAATTGTAACAACGACTTGGTCATTGTCAGTACAACTCAAGATTTTAAGACCAGCCTTATCCTCACACATAACAAACATATTGACAACATGTGTTCAATTATCAAGAAAAACTGGCACTTTATTGTGAATAGTGCCCATCTTTTGGATGTTTTGGGGTTATTCCCCCATTTTGTGTTTAGGAGAGGTAAAAACTTAAAAGAGTTATTACAGACAAGTGATTCTATTAACTTTCCAGTGAGACAAACTGGTTGTTTTGCATGCGGTTTTTGTAACTGGTGTAAGTTGCTAAAAACAGGGAACTCCTTTGTTGTCAGAGACGAGAAATATTATATTAAACACAAGATTGGGTGTGAAACCAAGTCTATTGTTTACATTGCACAATGTAATTGTTAGCTGTTTTATGTTGGTAAAACGGATCGAAAGATGCGTGACCGAGTTTACCAACACAATTACGCTATAAAAAACAAAAAAACTGATAACGCACTTTCAAAACATATTTTAGATCATATCGGACACAGTTTTTGTTTTATGGGCATTGATTTGGTTAAAGTTGGTATTAGGGGGGGCCCACAGTCTCTTCTCCTCGAATTAAAAGAACTTGAATGGCAGTTGTTATTAAATGCTTTTTCCCCTCCTGGGTTAAATGAGTGTTGTAATATCTCTGTAATTTTGAAATATAATAGCTATCTAAGAAACTGAACTGCCAATTTGTGAGGGCAAAGACCCAATTACTTTCACCGAAATACTTTCAGTATTAATAATACATGTATCAGATATATTTTTCTTAATGTGTTGTATTTACTATTCATTACCCCTCTTATTTGTTTAGGGTACATGTATTTGTGATTAATAGTTTGATGACTTTTAATATTTTTCTTGTATCATTAATCATTTTAGGGTAATACTTGGTTGTGTTACTGTGGGATGGCACTGTTGAAAACAGGCAGATTTACGTAATTTATTGTATATATTAAAATATATCAGTGTTCCGTAAGCAACTAGCTGAAAAGGAAGTGACATCAAAATCATCAGCTGTTGCTTTTTTTAAAAGTAGCGCTTGGCGCTTTTTACTTTTGTCTGAAGAAGCTCTTCTATGTGAGGAGTGAAAACGCTCTTATTAAATATACGTTAACAACATTTTTTTTGCCTGAGTTCCTTTGTGGCTTGCCTTCGCTTTGTTATCATAGTGTGGCATCATGCTTGGTGAGGGTGAGATGTTAGGCAGGGTCTTCATGTTTGCATATACTAGATGGTGTTACATTGCTTAACACATGGCAATCATGCCTCAGGTGGTGCTGCAGGGCTGCCTCTGTCGGACGCACATACTACACTCCCTGTACATGTTTGAGAGCAGGTTGTGTCATGTTAGGCATCCCTGTTACTATATGAGTGAGTCAGAGAGGGGTATCATTCCCAGGGTTCCTACTGAGCCAGTGTATGTGCTATGCGTTGCCTCTTTGTCAAGGCCAGGGCATACTGGGCATGCCTCCTTCTGCCTACTGGGGCAGGCTCAGGTTGTTCCTCCTCCGAGTCACGCTCTGCCTGTGATGGCCTTGGCAATGGTGGGGCTGTTTGGCCCGCCCTATGCTGGTCCTGCTGCAGCTGTTTTCGCAAGATCATATTATGTAGCATAGCACATACCATGACAATTTGGGTACATGTAGTTGGTGTGTACTGCAAGGCTCCACCAGATGTGTCCAGACACTGGAACCGTGACTTGAGCAGCCCAAACACACGCTCTATTACATTACATGTTTGTGCGTGTGCCTCATTATGGTGTTCCTGTTCAGGTGTGTGTGCGTTTCTGATGGGTGTCATCAGCCACGGCTCCAGTGCATAACCTGCATCCCCCACTAGGTGTCCGTGTGGGATGTCCCCATTGGCAAATGTCTGGTACAGCTGCGTCAAATGCCAGATGTGGGAATCGTGATAACTCCCAGGGCAGCCAGCACACACATTCATTATTATGCCCTGGGCATCACACACAACCTGCCAGTTGATGGAGGGGAAGCCCTTGCGGTTAATGTAGGCCCTACCCTGGTCACCGGCTGGTGCTTTGATGCGTATGTGCGTACAGTCTATTGCACCCAGTACCTCAGGGTATTCCGCTATTTGCTGGAAGAGACGCATATTGCTGGCCAATACCTCACGGGCATTGGGGAAATATACATGATCACCGACATGTGCTGACATGGCATCCAGGAACTGGTGTAGTACCCTGGAGGCTGATGCCTGTGATATCCCCATCATATTGCCAGTTGGTCTCTGGAAGGTACCTGTTGCTAGTATTCTTAGACCAACACATACCTTGGTTTCCACTGGGATGGGTTCCCCTCTGTTGGTTCTGTGTGTGAGGCATGGCCTGCACAGCTCAACAATTTGCTGCAGGAGCTCTCTGTCCACTCTATAGTGCTCTACTATCTCCAGCTCATGTAACCCGTGGTAGGTGACCCTGGGCCTGTACACTCTTCTCCGTCTCCTCACTGTGGGTTGTCTGGCACCATCTGCATTGTCACCACCCTCAGCAAGTCGCCTATGCCTCATTATGACAGCTATGGCAGCCCCTAACATTTCTGCTCTGAGTTCAGCTTTTTCAGTTTTCACTTCTATTAGTTTACTCCTGTCTTGCAGTGTCTCTTAATGGAAACATCCTGCACTACTGTTTGCAGAGTTTTAAGTGCTGGGCTGGGCTACTATTCTGCCTGTGTAATTGCCTGCTTCTAATTGTTTTCACCTGCTAGCTTCAGCAGTTATCCTTGCTAGCTTCCTATTAATTCTGTTGCTTCCTTTTTCCTCTCTGTTTCCTCAGGGGGGAGCAATGTGCATACTATCTGAAACATGCTCACAGTGGCTTACACGCATGCACATGTGCTTACACGGTTCAGAATCTACTTATTCGGGTTAAAACACGAGTACACCCGCGCAAACAGTGTTAAACATCTCCCAACACGCTCCCACATGCTCAGACTGCCTTACATGCGCGCACACTGTCCTACTCGCGCTTCATGGTGCAACATGCGCATGCATGCCCAGCAAGAAACTTTGGTGTAAGTAACAGTGTACACCTTCCATTTCTTGACTTTCCATGACTTATCTAGTGGCACACCTCTTTCCATGATCTGTGCCTGTCATCTGTCATGTTACACTGGCCTCCAATGAACTGCATTTCTTTCTACCATTCCCCCCTGTGATGTCACCTATCTCCTACTCTATTCCTCCCCTTATGTATCTCTTACACTACTCAGACTGTGCTCATTTGCTATGTGACTGTGAGATTCAGTATCCGAACCCTCATTTACATGAGATTGCCTACTAATGCTTAGTTACATGTCTTAGACTCAGCTTCCCCCCTTAGCAACCACTACACGGTGGCCATGTTGGTTTTGGTCTGCTGGTCCCTGCATTGTCATTCCATGTATTGCATGAAACCCACATTTGTGGGTTTATAACCTTCTTTTTTATGTTTTTATACAGCGCATTTTGGCATCGGGTTGTATTGCCAATGGCCACATATTTGGCCATTGGCATGCTGCCTGAGTCATATGCAACCTTTTTTTTGGAGCTGACATTGCTCCGTTGTGGAATTTGCAGAAATGTACTCAGTTGTCAACTGAGTACATTTCTGCAGTTAAAATGTCTCCTACACGGACTGGTTTCTGCTTCGTGGATCACTAATATACCTCATTTGCATACCTTTAGGATGCAAGTGAGGTATTTAGCATGTCCACGCCCAGTCCATGTAAGAGACGTTTTAGCTGGTCTCTTACATGGAGCTTAGGGCTGTTCCTGGATCGCGAGGCTTGCATGGAGTGTTGCACGTCTCTTACACTCCGTGCAAGCCTTCGTGAATCCTGCCCTTAGTCTTGGACATCAATTTACAATACTTACAAAAACCGCGATATGTGCTCCCCACTATACTTCCAGGCTCTTTGGAAGATACGTGGTTACCTTTTTTAAAGGTGGAAAAATGTTGCCCTAAAGATTTACCTTTTCGATATCCAAAACTGCACTCTTCATGAACAACTTGTGTGAAAAAAGGGTCAGAATGTAAAACATGCCCAAACTTGGAGATAGTATTTTTGATGTGAAAAGTATTTGTGCCATAAGTAGTAATAAATCTCACTTTGCCTTTACCAAACCCCTCAGATGACTCACGATCCAGAAACATGTGTGTCCTGTCACCATTTTTTGATTGTCTGTATGCTCTATCTATCACTGTTCTATTATAACCCCTGTTAATAAATCTCATTTTTAAATCTGAGGCTTGTGTTTCAAATATAGATTCAGTGGAGCAAATTCTCCTGACGCGTTGAAATTGTGACCCTGGTATATTGTGTATTGTGTGGCGGGGGTGATAGCTACTGGCATGTAAAAAAGCATTCTTGGAAAATGGTGTTCTGTAAAGGCTGGTGATTATAGTGCCATCCAATGCCTTATTAACTTTAACATCCAAGAATTCAATTTCTGTGGAATTAATATCCCCAATAAATGGGATACCGTACACATTTTGATTAAGATATATCACAAATTGTTGCCAGCCTGTCCACCCCCCCACACAACCCAACAATCATCAAGATATCTACGCCACATTAAAAGCTCAGATTTAAAAGGATGTGGAGCTGTGTAAATGTACTGAACCTCAAAATAACCCATAAACAGGTCAGCATAAATAGGAGCAAAAGTTGCCCCCATAGCCATACCTTGTAACTGTAAATACCATTGGTTCTCAAACTGAAAAGCATTGTGTTCTAACACCAACTTTAACAAAAACAACAAAAATTCCCTTTCCTTTTCCAAAAATAATCTTGACTGTTCCATCCAATATTGTACAGCCTTTACTCCACCTACATGAGGTATACTCGTGTAGAGAGATTGAACATCTAGTGTCCCCAAATAGGCTGCTAGAAGAACTTGTAAATTATCCATCAGCGATAAAAACTGCTTGGTGTCACGAACCCTAGCTGTAACCAATGGAATAAGCTGTTTCAACTTATATTCCAAATATTCGGACAATGGTTCAATTAATGAACCTCTGCCCGCCACAATAGGACACCCAGGTGGATTATTAAGGGACTTATGAATCTTGGGAACCAAATAAAAATACTGAGGCTTAGGTGCATCAACCTTCAGTTGAATCAACAAAGAAGCAGATGTAATAACTTGATCCTTAACCCTATCAAGAAATGTATCTATCTCATTTTTATATTCCTGTGTAGGATTTGTTGGTATAATAGAATAAAAAGTATTATCAGATAACTGTCGCTTAGCCTCTTGTGTGTACACCTTTTTGTCCCATATAACCACAGCTCCACCCTTGTTAGCTCCTACTATAACTATGTTTTGTTTTCTGACAAAGATTTAACACCCTTCCTCTCAGATAGAGACAAATTATCATTAAATGGATGAAAAATGTGTGATTGATTTGTGTGTAAATCTTTCAGGACTAACTGCTCGAAAGTTTTAATAGTACTGTGGTAAGGGGGTACAAATTCAGATTTTTTTAAAATGAAAACCAACTTCATCAGTTTGTTTCTAACCTGTATCCCTGTGGGCAAAGAAATGTTTGAGATTTAAATTTCTGCAAAAACTTTTTACATCTTTTATTACATCATAGTGAGACACATAAAAAGATGGTACATATCCCAAACCTTTATTCAACACACTAAGCTCACTAGGTGTAAAAGTGTGAGATGTTAAATTAATAACCAACTTATTAACATCATTAACATCATGATTAACATCATGGTTTGGAATAGTGTCCGTTAGTGGTGCAGGCTGTCCTGAAATATCTTCTCTATGGGTGTTTCTGCAATGTTTGCGACCTCCCCTCCTAAAGGGGCTCTATGTCGCTTAGAGGCAGGTGAAGTAGAAACTGCCATCTCCCCTACTTCAGTCTCCGTATCAGTATTTGAAAAACTCAAAGAGAACTCTGAAGCACTTGATGAATTTTCAGTTCTCCTTAAATAGACTTCAACCCCTTTCTTTTGGATCTGTTAGTCCCTCTGTTATCAGAGAAATGTACCCCTCATTTTTGTTTTTTCCAAGAATAAACCATTGCTGATTTAAAATCGTTAACATCCCTCTGATATTTGTTAATTTTCCTCTTACGGAAATCATTATCATATTTATCAGTGTCAGCCACAAATTGTGCATATAATTCTTGATATTTGACTGTATTTATAAATTCCTTGGTACGTTCATGGCAAGCATCTAACGTTAACAAAAGATCAGGTAATTGCTTTTCATAGTACTCGACCAACAATTGAATGAACATACTGGAAGCCATTTGTTGTATGGCCCTCCATTTGTTCATAAATTCTTCATCATCAGTACCTAATCCTGGTTCCAAATAGACTCTAAGCCCCCTCGGAGATATCTTGGCTAACAAATACGCTTTAAGAAGCTTGCAATGCCACACATATGAATGTAACTTTTTTGAGGATTCCGTCAATTGTCTAAACAGATCTTGCAAGTCTGGCTGACCTGCTTCATGACTCGTATTTGCCGCTTGTCCAAATTTCGGTGTGCTAGTAAAAACAGTACAGTCATCTTTATCCGCTGCCAATTTGTCCAAATAAGCCCTGAAATCTGGACCAACTGCCATATTTTTGCAGAAAACTGTGATTCCCTCTTCGATCCAAACGCTCCACTGTCACAAATAACTAGTAGCGTAGAATACGCCTCCAGAATAACACCAGACCAAACTTCTTAGTGGACTCCACAAATACGCTCCAGCACTCAAAATGAATATAAAAAATTATAAGGTTTCATATATTTCATTTTTTTATGTATCTGGTTTTGGTGGTGGGAATAGAAAGCTCCTATTTCAAACAATTGGTATCAATTATTTTATTCTATTTTCTATTTTTGTGTTTGAATTTAGGTGCTTATATCTTTAAATTTTGCTGCCTATTGTTTTTGGAGTTTTGTATTTAAATCGGGACTTCTGACCATTATGTCACACACTGATGAAACCGGTCACCGGTCTATACTTTTTACTTATCTTACAATACTGTACACACTGCCGCTACTGCCTGGAGTGCACAGAACTTCCACCATATTACTTTAGATACTTTCCATAAAAATTTGAAGAGACATATCCACATTTAGAAACACTACAAAATTGCTTTCTATGCTACTATCGGTATTCTGACAATCAGCATTTTAAGTTACAGTAATGTGTTTTTATGACAAACTAGTCAATGGGGTAGGGGAACACACATCATATCTATGGCTTGAAATTCATTATTTTGAAATTCAGCATTGTAAGCTTTCAGTATAATGAGACAGTCAATTGAGTTTTCAGTAATTTGAAATGTAGGTATTGTCGTCTCAGTCAAACGAAATTCAGTATTTTGAGATTTCAGTTAAGTGAGGTAGACACACATATATATATGTACACACAAACAAATATATTTATACACACACATGCACACATATGTGTGTGTGTGTGTTTCAGTGATAATCATACATAAAGAGTGACGCTTAATACATCATACACATTTTGTTGATTACAATAGCAATCAAAATTCTGCTGCAGCAATTTATCACTGAGCACAAAAGAAAACCTATTACCTTTCCATTTGTGACTGGAAGCCTTCAAGCACTACCTATTAATAAAACTGTAAAGATATGAACCTCTCACAATGAACCAATGACACTTTCCTGAAACTCTTAACTGTTTACAATAATAAAAAGGATTTTATATGGGGTGTACCCCATACTCCCTTACTTTAACTCCATTGTTGCATAGCAGTGACCAAAGGCAAGCGCCAATAATATGTTGTGATCAACCTCAAGTGACTGAACTACCACAAGTTAATGGCCATTCAACAAACTGTGATACTTTCAACACTAGTTGCCAGAATGAGCGATTGACAAAACACACTGCAACCATATATATCATTTAAAAAAAATTGTGAAGTTCATAGTTGCTCTTCTTTAACATTTATTAAATTAGGCACACATATATTACTAGAAAAGAAAACAAACCATATTACTGTTTCTCCATTTATATACATTATACATTAGATATATTTTCTTTCTCCTATTACTTCACAGAACTAATGGTGCATCAAATACTTGACTAAAGAAACTAAACCTTCATCAGCAGATAAATAAGACACTTTGACCTGATAAATTCATATCCAGATGTATTCCTCACCTCTGGAGCAAATTTCTACTACTTGTCAAGCAGGGTAGCACCCTTGATACCTTCAAGGTAAACCTAGATAGCTGGATAGGCAGCCTCAAATTCTCTCCCCATCTATCGTGTCTTATCCCCCTTGAGGCTACAAGTAAATTTTGAATAGGGTTTTTTGGCAAGGATTAAAATGGTCTGCAGACCAACTGCCTAGTACTTGCACATGAACTTATGAACTTATAAAACAACTGTTTCTTACTCCAACATTACATAAATTGCTCAAGTCCTGCCATTCCTTAAACCTCACTCCTCTTCCTAAGCATTATTCTGAGTGTATTTTCCCACAAATTCCATTTATTTCTATGTAATTTAGTCCTTTCCTTTTCTTAAGATCATCTTCCAGTTATTTTATCTCTTTTACGATATTTAATACTTCAGATACAGTCAGTTTCCATTTTCTAGTAATTGCTTTTTTGGCAGTCAACAGAATTAAACTTAGTAAGGCCTTACTATATCTGGGCTGTTCAGATCCTGTGTCCCAGCTTAAAAGAATAATTAATTTCCTTAGTTACAGCTGTTTGCTCCCTTAATACTTCTGATATAGTACTCTACAGGGATTTTTTTAAAAATCTGCTAATGCATTACAATCACAAAAAAAAAAACATGTTCCCACTTACCTCTGTCTTCCCCATCACACCTCTAACATTTGTTATCTACCTGTGGAAAATTTCTTTGAAATCTGCTTGAGGTGTAAAAATACCTATGTGAATACTTCCAAGCAAAAATCCTAAAGCTGTTGGACTTGCATATGTTGGAGCCAAATATATGTGCTGCCATTGTTCCCTTGTAAATTGCTTTTCCAATCTCTCTTCCAAATCTTTTCTAACCTCTGGTGATTGATTCTTATAGTTTTATACAATACAAAAAAATGCAGCTGGATAGCTGAGGAGGCCACCCGTCACTAAAACAAACGAATGAAAAGCAGGAATACAGATGGTCTCGCCACGAATCCTAATAAATCCACATGGAAACCGGTTGCAACAAAATGGAACAATTTATTAGATGAAAACACAGAGATGAGCGCTTTCACGTAGATGCCTCTACGCTTCTTCAGATAAAATAACTCCAAAATTATAACTCTTAAATACATAAATTGGCGGTAAAGTTACTCAATTAAACAATTAAAAAATCAATTAAACAACTGTTGATCTAATGCAGCAACATTACCATGGTTACCTCAACAACAAAACATGCCAATGGTGTATACTAACATAAAACTAATACAGATTACTTCACATTATTTTAACAAAAAAGCTGTAAACAAAGATAATTAAAAATGTGTCAAAGACAACATTAAAAACCTAAAAGCTGTTATAAAAAATTAGTACATGGTTATAGCAGAATATTTGTGTCAGAGTATGCACCAAAAGAAAATTGCAATAAAACATTCAGAAATAAAATTACAATAAAACGTTCAAAAATGAAATGTAGTATAGTAAACCAAAACAAATAAAGACGTAAAGACGTTGATGTAAAAATCTACTACATCCACACCCTATGCCAACGCTCATTTTAGATAAATAAAAAGCCTCAAACACACACATAAACTACCTTTAAAAAATATAATATGAGAAAATAATTAATTAACATTGAATGACTTCTGTATATGGAACTGCAATGGATGAAGTCCATTAAAGGAGTTCAACAAAAGAAACTTTTTTAAGTTACTCAAAAACAACCAACAAAACAAAATTTATTATATACCAACGTGCATTGTTCAAAACATTGTAATGATGGAAAATTATTTCAATGGAACTATCAAGAAATAAATCCAATACGGGGTATATACAAGACAATAAAATATCAATAAAAACATGCGACAGATGTCATATCGATCTCAAAGAGAAAAATATATGATGCAGGTCAAAATGCATATGTCAAACAAACATGTTGTTATGACACTGCTTAGAGTAAAATCTAATACATAGAGACACATCATTCTCTACTAAAAAACATATGCAAGAACATAACTATACAAGCTAAGAGAAAGAATTTTTACTAAATAGATGATGTATAAACGTGAACAAAATACCACTATAAATCCTATTCTCTAAAATAGGCTTGATGGAAATGTAATTATTGAGGCCTGGTGCCAAATGTGCTCCAAGTCTCAAAATCCATTTCAGTTCTGCATTAGCAAGACGATTATCATTGTTACCACCCCTTATGCTCTCTGCCACTATCTGTAAAACTCTAAAGTGGAAACTATGTGCTGAATGGTCAGCAACGTGTTTCGCTAAGGCATTAAGTTCATTGCCCTTCCGTATGTCATACAAATGGTCGTAGACTCTATCCTTCAATCTTCTTTTAGTGAGGCCTACATAAAAAGCTTCACATTTCAAACATGTAGCAAGATAAATCAAATTTCTTGTTACACATGTGGCAAAGAGTCTGGGAGTGAAGACATAATCCATGGAAGGATGTCAAAATAACTGAGTTGCAGTGATGTAACTACATCTATTACAATTATTGCATGGATAAGTGCCAAATCTATGGCTATTAACAGTGATAGAATGATGGGCAGGCTTGCAATCATTGCAAAGAATCTGTTTAAGATTATCACAATTCTTAAACATGAAACTTGGCCTGTCTCCTACAATACCTCTGGTGGTTTGGTCCATAATGAGGACATTCCAGTTATTAAAAATCACATTCTTCAAGGCCTTTACTTCGCTGGTATATTTAATGATGTAACGAATACCTTTAAATGTATCATACTTGCCATGAGAGGCAGCATGATACATAACTCCATATGTACCCACAATCTTATCAGATTTCTTATGCTCTTTAATGCCCAAGATACTATCTCTAATACTCCTTACCATATTATAATTATAACCCCTATCGATAAAGAGGGATTCCATATAGTCAGCTTCAGACATTAATAAATGCTCTTCTCTACATAATCTGGAAAGCCTCACAAACTGACTTTTGACAATACCTGGGAATATATATCTGGGGTGCATGCTGTCAAAACTGAGAAGAGTGTTCTTCCACGTGGGTTTCCTATACAAAGTGGAGACAATGGATCCAGTATCAGATATCCTAAGAGACACGTCCAAAAAATGAATGAATTCCTTAGATGATTCCATAGTGAATCTAAGGAAGGTGGTGGTGGATTCCAAGTAAGACAAAAAATGATTAAATTCCGATTGGGAACCTTCCCAGATGATGAGGATATCATCAACGAAATGTTTATATAATTTAATCTTATTAAACATCTGATTATTAAACAAAAAATTCATTTCCCAATGGAAAACAATCAAATTGGCATAAGTGTTCGCACAGGGGGTGCCCATGGCCACCCCCCATTGTTGTAAATAGTACTTATCACCAAACATAAAAGCATTGTTATAAAGTACTATTTCCAAAAGCTGACAGACCAATATCTGTCTGTCCCCACTAAAAGTGGACTCTTTAACAAGGACCTCTCTTAACGCTTCTATTCCCAGGTCATTAGGTATAGATGTAAATAAATTTTTACATCCAGAGTAATTAAGAGATAGTCATGAGTATCTAAATCCAATCTTACATCAGCTAAACTTTCCAATAGTTGATAAGTATCTTTAAGAACAGAGGGGAGAAGGTCTACCACTGGTCTCAATAGGAATTCAATAAAAGAAGATATGGTAGAAGTGACCCATTTCTCACCTGCGACAATGGGTCTCATAGGTATGGGGAGCTGATTCTTATGGATTTTCGGCAACCCCTTGATTATGGGTATAACAGGGTAATCAATGTAAAAATAGTCATGGGTCTCTTGACTAATCTGTCTGCACAATAAGAGGTCATATACAGCCTCATGTACATTCTTAATGATTTTACTAACCTCATTAAGAGTTAGCTCCTTATACGTATTGTTATCTGAAAGCATTGTGAGCATGTTGGTAATATAGTCAGTGGTGTCTAACAAAACTACACCTCCTCCTTTATCAGCAGGTTTAATAGTCACATCCCTGCAATATTTGAAGTTACGAAGAGATTCACATTCTTTAGAGGTAAGATTGTAATAAGAAGCCTTGATTGCATGATTGGAGAACAGAAGATAAAAATCATGCTCACATAATTTTAAAAAATATTCTACATTGTAAGGCATAGTAGGTATAAAACTACTCTTACGTTGAAAAAGTGAACTTTTCAAATCACTAACACCCATGCCATGTTGTCCTTTGAAAAATAATTTTAAAGAGACTTGGCGGCAAAAAAGTCTTAAATCAGTTAAAGTGTCACTAAGACTACTAGAACAAGCTGGTATAAAATTCAGGCCTCTGTTTAACAAAGCTATATCTGATTCAACCAAACTATGACCAGAAAAGTTAAAAAGCAAATCAGTCAATTTCTTGTTTTTCTTGTTTGACCGTATCTCTCTCCTGACAGCTTCCTTTTCCTCGGACCCCTGCTGTTGGAGCGACCTCTGGTGTAAAGTGTTTGCTTCACTGGATATGGTAAAAAATGAGCGTTATCGGAGCCAGGGAGTTTAGACTTGGCTCCAAGAGAAGAGTCACTTTGATGGTTCAATAAAGCTTGTTGATTGGGAGGAGGTGTGTCCGTGATGGAAGAGATGACATTGGAAGTACCATCCGAAGGTAATACCAACAAAGACTCATTGTGCCCTATAGAATTATTAGCTGGAGATGGAAGTGAATCATGCAAAGAACGCACATCATGCACCAAATGAGTCTGATCAATTAATGACGAAACCTTATTCGCTGTAATGTCTGCTGAATGGACAAGAGGATTATTGGTTCTGGGCCAAACAAACACTTGGCCCAGAGTAAAATCATTATGGTCTCTTTGCAGCTTCCGTAATTTAGTGTGCTTTAGTCTATCACTAAACGCATTGACCTGCATACAAATACTGTGCAACCTTTTTGAGCAATAATCTGATTTAAAGCGCTCAGTCAAATCTTTATAAGCCTGATCTGTCTTGTTACGTAAATCAGACTCCAAAGGTGAAAAGTATTGCAAAAGTAGTTTTATGTAGCTAAAGCCCAGTTCAATATTTAAATCCTGCCATTTCTTTAGAAGGACAGGATGACTCTCTCCATATGTAGGCATGCAGAAGACCCGCATGCCTCTAGGCACTACACGAAAATGCAAGCATGCCTCAAGATGCTGTCTCTGCCAGGCATATCATTGTAATTTATACAAGTCATCTTCAAACTCTTTCGACAATTTATTAAACTCATTTAAATTCTCACCATTAGTTTGCGATGGAAGGCCTTACTATATCTGGGCTGTTCAGATCCTCTGCCCCAGCTTAAAAGAATAATTAATTTCCTTAGTTACAGCTGTTTGCTCCCTTAATACTTCTGATATAGTACTCTATAGGGATTTTTTAAAAATCTGCTAATGCATTACAATCACAAAAAAAAAAACATGTTCCCATTTACCTCTGTCTTCCCCATCACACCTCTAACATTTGTTATCTACCTGTGGAAAATTTCTTTGAAATCTGCTTGAGGTGTAAAAATACCTATGTGAATACTTCCAAGCAAAAATCCTAAAGCTGTTGGACTTGCATATGTTGGAGCCAAATATATGTGCTGCCATTGTTCCCTTGTAAATTGCTTTTCCAATCTCTCTTCCAAATCTTTTCTAAATTCTGGTGATTGATTCTTATAGTTTTATAGTTATTATGCAATGTTTGGCATATCTGTCTTATTTTATTATTTATCTCTTTTTTAACAGCAGTTTCTGTTCTAGATTCGACTAAAAACTCTATCAGAGCAGGTCTTTCAATTAGAACTCCCCTACCCCTTTCCTTTTGCCTATACTCATATATTAGTCCCTCGTAGAGAAGGCAGCCTCTAACCTGCAGACCAAACGTCTTGGCCTTATTCCACTGTATTACCATTCCATCTCCTAGTTACTTTCTCCCTGCTAATATTCTGCAGTAAATTCTAGCCTCTTCTTGCCTATTTTCTGTATCCCTACTTGGCAGTCATTCCTGTTGGCAAAAACTCTTTTCTCCATTCCCTTGTTGGCTATGTTTTTAGAACACTTTCTACAACATTATGAATATAATATTCTGTATAGGGGAGGACATATGGATATGGTCCTAAATATGCAAAATATCTAGAAGATTTTAAGATTTTGCCTGAAGTGTTTGTATAGGTATTTTCCTACTCCCAAGCAGACCTAAAGAATTTTTCCTAAGGAATTACAAAATATTGAAGGTGTGGATGAGAAGAAAGACGAACTCAAAACATATGTTTTGGGAGGTAATAAGTTGGCAGCCTTAAAAATTCCTCAAGACAGAGTACTCTGTCAAAATATTGGGTGAGCAAATGGGTGTAATCTAAGGAAATGATTCTTTGTGTGCTGGGGATACATGATCTGAATCGCCCAGGCAAAGTAATACCTTGTTAAGTTTAATTCTGGTGGCGGCAAAAAGCAATTACCGTGAAAATGGAGATCAAAGTCTAAAACTAACTGTATTTGAAGTTTTAAATATTGTAACAAAGATAAAAGAACTGGAAGTGGGATTTTAGAAAAGGGTAGGATGCAAATTACAATTGCAATGGAAATTGTGAGAACAGTACATGCAGAATGTTTTGCCATGGAGTAGTCTTGATTCTCGGCTGAGTGCTCTTCTGTGGGAGAGTCTGCCCATGTCTTCCGCTCAAGGGTCGGTGGCATTCGAAAGACATGCATGAATGGACGGCTTTGTTAGCGTTAGCGAATTGCTGGCACCAATTTCAGCACCGTGCTATAAAACTACTGCAATCATTAGTGGACCGAGTTCCGCTAAGTTGCGATCCTTCCTAACCGGAAAAGCCGAAAAGAAGAAGAAGTGAAGTTGGTAAGAGAAGGCAAGAATTCGCTCAATTTATAAAATGCTGGATGATGATAAATTCATATACAAATATGGTATCTGATGTATAATGTTTAAAACTGGGAATATGTTACACATGGTTTGTTTTATTTTATATAAATGTATGCTTGCCAATGTCTTTAAGTGATGCTTCCTCAGTAAAGCTGCTTAAGAAAGTATTCTACATTCCAAATCCTACCTCTCCTTTCTCTTGAACTTCCTCACTTCATCATCATCCCTTTCCACTTTGAATTATAACCTTGCACTAAATTGCAGGATGACACTAGCCTTAACTCAAGTAGCTGTGAAAAGATCTCTTCAAATCCTAAACCACCCCGGAGTTCCTATAGCGGAAGATCAACCAGTTCACAGTTGGTTGTCTTTGCACCAGAAACAGAACACAAGTCAATGCAGAGATTCTACGCGATCCACTTAATATGATGTAGCAACAGCTCAAAAGGCACAATTTAAAAGGAGTATGTAACAAATACAAATGGACTATAATAAATGCAAATGAAGAAGCACTTCTTCTAATGAGTGCATAATGACACGCAAAGAGGATGGGAGTAAGTCACAAATTTATAGTTAAAATAACATGCCAGTTGCTCTCGTTTCAAATATAAAGGCAAAAGAGCTTACAAAAAAATGAAGTGCTATAGCAGGACGCTATTCGTAAGCATAGTGCTTAGTGGTATATTTTTCACCATGTAATGTGTAATTTTATTTTACTCTGAGAAGCAGTGCAGAGAATTAAGGCTATGAGCTGTTAACAGACCCTCCGGTAGGTCCAGGCCGTTGCTCTCAAGTCATTCATTCACCTACTGTGTAATCCAAGCAAGTGACTTAACCAGGACAAATGTTTTGGGACAATTGGGGAATTGTGGAATTCTTCCCAGTGGTCTCCTAGACCACATGCGCACTAACCCATTTCGTGAACTGATAAGTTATATTGGCAGCAGTGACTTGTGTAGAGTCAGCATTTGCTAAGTTCATCTGACAAGTCTCTATACAGATGGCGTACTACAATCATGCGCCACTTGCACAATAGAAAACAATACTCACTTATAGAATTACCTCCCATCATCTGGACTAGACAAACAGTTCTGGGAATGGCTGCATTTTCATAGACGCATTATATCGCGTAACTGGGTGACACATATATGTCCGGCCAGACAAGAACTCGGGAAGATTGCATTTGATTTCTGTACTCAGAGATACCCCCGAGGTATGCTGGCTACAGGGTGGAACCCTCAAAAAGAAACAAAACTGAGGGACATCTTGAGAGCATCAGTACGGTGTCAGCCTGTGGAATACTAGAAGACATTCCTTGACACACTTCTTCCACATGTGGATGAGCACTGCTTTCCCAACATGCTGAAGGAAGAAATCCACCACAATATATATCTTCCATAATATCACCCATCTCCACTAAGTGCGTAGGAGCCTTAGATTGAGCCCTGTGTCATAAAGGCCATACCCCATCTCCAGGGACATAAGTACATTAATAGAAAGAAGGGCTACCATTCCATCACGAACTACCAGGTAGTATACAGCACAGACAGTCTCATAAGCTTAAGTGACTGCACACAGCACCATGGCAATGCCCATGATTTCCACGGTAAGGCAGACATATAAGTATCTTTATTGCCACGCAGGAATTAAAGGGAACTATGCATTGGGATTTGGAAAAGCCAATTTAAAAGGAATTCATTCCCCTCTGTTTCCCCAACCCTAATTTTAAGGTAAAAATACCCCAACTCTTAAGATCATCTTCCAGTTATTTTATCTCTTTTACGATATTTAATACTTCAGATACAGTCAGTTTC
Organism: Protopterus annectens; assembly: GCF_019279795.1. NCBI lineage: Eukaryota > Metazoa > Chordata > Ceratodontiformes > Protopteridae > Protopterus > Protopterus annectens. The sequence continues at coordinate 1,588,688,945 of NC_056731.1, read as the reverse complement.
CATTTTCTAGTAATTGCTTTTTTGGCAGCCAACAGAATTAAACTTAGTAAGGCCTTACTATATGTCTGGGCTGTTCAGATCCTGTGTCCCAGCTTAAAAGAATAATTAATTTCCTTAGTTACAGCTGTTTGCTCCCTTAATACTTCTGATATAGTACTCTATAGGGATTTTTTTTTAAATGTGCTAATGCATTACAATCACAAAAAAAAAACATGTTCCCACTTACCTCTGTCTTCCCCATCACACCTCTAACATTTGTTATCTACCTGAGGAAAAATTCTTTGAAATCTGCTTGAGGTGTAAAAATACCTATGTGAATACTTCCAAGCAAAAATCCTAAAGCTGTTGGACTTGCATATGTTGGAGCCAAATATATGTGCTGCCATTGTTCCCTTGTAAATTGCTTTTCCAATCTCTCTTCCAAATCTTTTCTAACCTCTGGTGATTGATTCTTATAGTTTTATAGTTATTATGCAATGTTTTGCATATCTGTCTTATTTTATTATTTATCTCTTTTTTAACAGCAGTTTCTGTTCTAGATTCGACTAAAAACTCTATCAGAGCAGGTCTTTCAATTAGAACTCCCCTACCCCTTTCCTTTTGCCTATACTCATATATTAGTCCCTCGTAGAGAAGGCAGCCTCTAACCTGCAGACCAAACGTCTTGGCCTTATTCCACTGTATTACCATTCCATCTCCTAGTTACTTTCTCCTTGTTATATTCTGCAGTAAATTCTAGCCTCTTCTTGCCTATTTTCTGTATCCCTACTTGGCAGTCATTCCTGCTGGCAAAAACTCTTTTCTCCATTCCCTTGTTGGCTATGTTTTTAGAACACTTTCTACAACATTATGAATATAATATTCTGTATAGGAGGACATATGTATGGCTCCCAAATATGCAAAATATCTAGAAGATTTAAGATTTTTGCTTGGAAGTGTTTGCATAGGTATTTTCTACCCCAAGCAGACTCCAAAGAATTTTTCCTAAGGAAGATACAAAATATTGAAGGTGTGATGGAGAAGAAAGACGTAACTCAAACATATGTTTTGGGAGTGTAATAAGTTGGCAGCCTTTAAAAATTCCCTACAGAGTACTCTGTCAAAAATATTGGGTGAGCAAATGGGTGTAACTAAGGAAATGATTCTTTTGTGCTGGGATACATGATCTGAATCGCCTAGGCAAAGTAATACCTTGTTAAGTTTAATTCTGGTGGCGGCAAAAAGCAATTACCAGAAAATGGAGATCAAAGTCTAAACTAACTGTATTTGAAGTTTTGAATATTGTAACAAAGATAAAAGAACTGGAAGTGGGATTTTTAGAAAAGGGTAGGAGCAAATTACAATTGCAATGGAAATTGTGAGAACAGTACATGCAGAATGTTTTGCTTGAGTAGTTCGATTCTCGGCTGGAGTGCCTTTTGTGTGGTGTCTGCATGTCTTCCCTGCGGTCGGTGGCGTTCGAAAGACATGCGTGAATGGACGTGCCTTTGTTGAAGGTTAGGCGACTGGCTGGCACCTCAGCACCGTAAAAACTACTGCCAATCATTAGCGGACCGGAGTTCCGCTGTTGCGATCCCTAACCGGGAAAAGCCGAAAGAAGAAGAAGTGAAGTTTAAGAGAAGGCAAGAATTGCTCAATTTATAAAATGCTGGATTGATGATAACTATACAAATACATATATCTGATGTATAATGTTTAAAACTGGGAATATGTTAATATGGTTTGTTTTATTTTATATAAATGTATGCTTGCCAATGTCTTAAGTGATGCTTCAGTAAAGCTGTTTAAGAAAGTATCTACATTCCAAATCCTACTCTCTCCTTTTTCTTGAACTTCCCCTCACTTCATCATCATCCCTTTCCACTTTGAATTATAACCTTGCACTTGTGCTATGTATACTAGCCTTAACTATGTAGCTGTAAAATATCTCTTCAAATCAGGTAATCCTAAACCACCTTGTTCTCATGGAAGATCAACCAGTTCACAGTTGTTCTTGCACCAGAAAACAGAACACAAATCAATGCAGAGATTCACAGATCCACTTAATATGATGTAGCAACAGCCCAAAAGGCACACCGAAAGAAGTATGTAACAAATATACAAATGACCATATAATAAAATGCAAATGAAGAAGCACTTTCTAATGAGTGCATAATGACACGTAAAAGAGGATGGGGAAAGAAAGTCACAATTTATAGTTAAAATAACATAAGCAGTTGCTCTCTAAATATAAAGGCAAAGAGCGCACAAAAAAAATGAAGTGTAGCAGGCCGCTATTCGTGGCATAGTGCTTAGTGGTATATTTTTTACATGTAATTGTGTAATTTTATTTTTACTCTGAGAAGCAGTGCAGAGAATTAAGGCTATGAGCTGTTAACAGACTCCTTCCGGTAGTCCAGGGTTTGTTTCCCCTCAACATTCATTCACCTACTGTGTAACTAAGCAAGTGACTTAACCAGACAATGTTTTGGGACAATTGGGGAATTGTGGAATTCTTCCCAGTGGTCTCCTAGACTACATGCATGCTAACTACTTGTGAACTGATAATATATTGGCAGCAGTGACTTGTGTGAGTCAGCATTTGCTAAGTTCATCTGACAGTCTTCGAGATGTATAACATAGCCACTTGCACAATAGAAAACAATACCATTATAGAATTACCTCCCATCATCTGACTGACAAACAGTTCTGGGAATGGCTGCATTTGCATAGACGCATTATAATGTAACTGGGTGACACATATATGTCCCACAGACAAGAACTGGAAGATTGCATTGATTTCCTGTACTCAGAGATACCGAGGTATGCTGGCTACAGGAACCTCAAAAGAAACAAACTGAGGACATCTTGAGTATATTGCAGGTGTCAGCCTGTGGAATACTAAAGACATTCCTTGACACACTTCTTCCACACATGGATGAGCACATCTGCTTTCCCAACATGCTGAAGAAGAAATCCACCACAATATATATCTTCCACAATATCACCCATCTCCACTAAGTGCTAGGAGCCTTAGATTGAGCCCCTGTGTCATAAAGGCCATACCCTATCTCCAGGGACATAAGTACATTAATAGAAAGAAGGGCTACCATTCCATCAACTACCAGGTAGTATACAGCACAGACAGTCTCATAAGCTAAGTGACTGCACAGCACCATGGCAATGCCCATGATTTCCACGTGTGACATATAAGTATCTTTATTGCCACTTTCTGCATGGAGATGCCCAAGGTAACTGCAGGTGCGATGTGGCATCTGGTTAGCAACAGCCTGACTCATAATAGGTATATAACACTAACTCCCATAACTGCTTCCTCAATCCCTAATGTGTTACAGGTGACATAGGATATCCCCAGGAGCCATGGATGATGATGCTCATACAGAATCGTAAAGGTATGGCTGAAGAGCAGCTCAAAACAGAAATTTGGTTCCACTGCCTAGACATGTCTAGGGAGCACTGCAATATGCCCCCACTACATCCTGCAGATATTTGTATCATGCTGCATGCTACACAGTGTCATACACCATCAGCGGACAGACCAACCAGTATCCCTAGGACCCTCATAAGTGCAGCAACAGGACCCACTGTGACTACTATGACATTCCCCAGCAATAACATGGATGACAGTGAACAATTTTATTTTTATTTATTTAACATTTGTTTACCAGGAAAGTCTGACTTGGAATGAGCCAATTCTCAGCAGATGGTTGGAGAAAAATGCTCCAGATGCATGTCTTTGTAACGTGGGGGGAAACCAAAGCACCCGGAGGAAACTCACATGAATGCAGGGAGGACATGCAGACTCCACACAGAAGGCACCCCAGCCAAGAATCAAACTGGAGAACCTATTGCTGTTAGGCAAAATGTTAACCACTGCACCGAACAAAAAGTGGAAGTCATGCCGTACCACTCTAAATGGTGATTTGCATAGTATATGAAAGTATGGGTATTATGGTTCATAGGTTCATAGATTCATAGGTTGATACTAGGCTATCTGCCCTAGGGCATTTATAAGCCTAGCTAGAGTGTGTTTGGCTTTCGCCACCCTCTTAGATTAGTTGGCGGTGCCTCTGTATAGTAGGTCACAGAAGATAGCCCTGTTAAGGTTAGTTTACTGTGCCTCTGTCTAGTAGGGACACAGAAGAGATCCCAGGGGTAAACCTACAATCTCCCATCCACTCATCAAGATTTCTCTTGAAGAGGGTCATTGAGGGGCTCTGCCTAACATGGATTGGGATTTTGTTCCAGAGTGAGGGGAGCCTCTGGGATATGAATCTGTCCCTCCAGCATGTCCTATTTATTTCTATGCTGAGGTTTAAGTCCCTGGAGTGTGTAGCACTAAGGGATTTGGATTTCCTGAGGTGGATCATGTCTATTAATTCTGGTTTGGACATGGCTTTATACGTCAGGCACAGATCGACTCTGAGTAGGCGGTAAGCAACTGAGTAGAGCTGGAGTTTCTTTAGCCTAACTGTGTAGGGCATCTGTTTGAGTCCCTTGATCCTCTTGGTGAGGTACTTTTGGTGTCTTTCCAGTTGCTGCAGGTGTCAGGTAAGGTACATCCCAAATGGGGCACTGTATTCAATTATGGGCCGGATGAGTGATGAGTAGAGGGGCACAATGACCTCTCTTGATCTAGATGTGAACCCTTTTGTGATAAGGTGGGCTATATAGAAGGTCTTTCTAACCACTTTGGCAACGTGATTGTCAAAGGAGAGATTGCTGTCTACTTGGGTCCCCAAATCCCTAATTACTTCTTCCGTACTTAATGGATTACCACCTATGTGGTAATTTGTGGGCACTTTGTTTTTCCCAAAGGGGACGACTATGCATTTTTTGGCATTTAGCTTTAGGCAATGGCTCTGGCACCAGTTATCCATGTCTGTGAGACCCTTTTGGAGGATCCTTGTGTCAGTTGGTGAGTCAATTATGGCACCCAGTTTGCAGTCATCTGCAAACTTGGTCAGCCATAGTACTCCTGTGTTAGCCTGTACCTCAGAGGAATATATACCGAACAATAGAGGTCCCAGGACTGAGCCTTGTGGGACGCCACTTGTAACTGGTTTAGAGTCTGACATGGCACCTGCAATTCTGACCATGTGGGTTCTATCCCTGAGCCAGTTTGCAACCCATCTTGTGACATAGGGGTTGATATTTAAGCTGGTGAGCTTATTTATGATGCCCAAGTGGGGTATTATGTCGAAGGCTTTTGCGAGGTCCAGAAAGGCTGTGTGGACTACCTTCCCTTCATCTATGGCCTTGGTGACTGGTTCAAAGAAGTCGACCAGGTTCAAGAGGCAAGATCTGCCCTTAACAAAGCCGAATTGGGTGTTTGGAGGTTCCCAATGTCTTTGTTTATGAGTTCCATGATGATACGCTCCATAGCTTTGCAGACCAGGCTAGCCAGGCTTATAGCGCATTAGTTTCTGGGGTCCGTTGTGGCACCACCTTTGTGGAGTGGGACCACTGTTGCTGTACGCCATTCCTTGGGTACATATCCTGTAGTAAGGCTGAGATTGAACAGTGACTTTATGTGAGGGTTCAGTTCTTCTTGAAGCTCATGTAAGACACAGCCCGGGACACCGTCCGGTCCCATTGATGCTGTGTTTTTTGCTTTGGAGAGGGTAGCTCTCTCCTGTGCATCTGTGATGTCAGGTAGGCTACACTCTGTTGGGATAGACATTTGCTCTTTTGGGGGGAAGGGGGTAGAAGTTTGCACTGAACCTGTCTGCCAGGATGTTGGCAATGTCTGTGGGTTCAGTGTATTTTTGTCATTTTGCACTAACTCAGAGCATATCTGGGAGTTGCCACCCAGGTTCCTGACCTCTGTGGGTCCTGACATGTACACAGAAGCACTCCAGTGTCACAAAGAATACAGTGATGCATACAGTGCCATCTAATTGCTTTGATGGGTAGTGCACAGTCGAGTAGAAACGGAATGGTAAGGGTCAGCCATCATCATTTGCACAGTTGTCTAGAGATGCATAGATGCATGGTATTCTACACTATCAGGAGGGTTGGGGTACTGCAGATAAGTGGAAGCAGAGATGGGGGCCATGGAGAAGGGTTCTGTCTATGTCAGATATGATCTCCTCAGTAAGAGTGGTCTGAGGGCCGCTACCAGGCCATGTAGTTGGGTGACCATGCAACATGGCTCTACTAACATGAAGGTAGTGCAGGTGGCCTAAATATTCTCCAGGACATAGACATGATGGAACTGGTGGAACAAGATCTGTATGGTGGTGCGCAAAAAGAAATCCTCCCCAAGTGGCCCTGAAGCAAGGCTGACCCCACTGTTGGTGTGGGTATGGAGGAACCTTATTGGGCCAGTTTCTCCCAAAGACCAGTGTTCTCCATTTTCATGTGTGTAGCTGTAGACTGTGCACAGATTAAAGCCATACACATCTGTTGGTTTTAGTCAAGTGTAGCACATATGACCAGAGCTGGCTGTGACAGTGGACGGTGCTGTGTTACACTGCAAGCCTGCCTTAGAGTGGGTATCTGTACAGCAGATAAGGTGTGCTCCTCTGTCCCTACCGGGCCACCACTAGCAATTATTGTGATATTAGTGAAAGTGTAGGTCCCCCTAGACAAGGAAGGCAGTACGCCACTCTGCAGTTCATTAAGTGTGTGCATGCATGTGTGTGTGTGTGTGTGTGTGTGTGTGTGTGTGTGTGTGTGTGTGTGTGTGTGTGTGTGTGTGTGTGTGTGTATGAGGGAGGCTAAAGTGTCATCCTGCCAGCCAGGACTGAGATGGACAATGTGAATGTGCCTGAGACTGTGACTAGATGTACATGTTGGCTTCATTTTCAGATGATGGCAGGGGATTATTGTCCTCAGCTAGTGGTTCTAGCCCAACTTCTACAGATGTCATGATGCTGGTGGTGTTTCCTGTGGATACAAGTACTTTGGAATATTTGTATGTGATAATGGTCTCCTCACAAGCCCCATGCTTTACACTGTACATGCTACTGATAGTTGAATTCCCACAACCAAATATGAAACCCCTACTTGCAGCAGCAGTAGTTCCCTGAGTTTGTATACCAGATGTACCTATGAAGATCAGAGACAGTAGTTAATGCAACTGGCATTGTGTATTTACACTGGCAGTTGCAGTATGTCTCTTGCAGTGTGGAAACTTACCATTCTGATCTCCATGAGAAACACATGGCATCTGGCTTTTGCTACAACCTGTGGTGATGCCTACAAGTATGAGGTCTATCCCCTCGGCATCAACATGCAGGCATGCCAGAAGTGATTCTTTCTCAGTGAGTGGGGAGCATGACAGAGGGCCATCCCTGTCACTATCCTTTCCACTGCTATGTTGTGTGCCTTCTTTGAGGTCCTTCATGTTATGTCATTTATCCACGTCTGACATTGATTTATGTTTTGGTTCCTCACATCCACAACATTGGCATCATGCACTACTGTTTCCCTCACATAACTATGTAGATATTCTGGGCAACATTTCTTCTGATAAGGCATTGCTGACATATCCTGCATGCCTATAGCAAGACATTATTCTCTGCAGAAATGAGATTGGCTGACCTCTGCCCTCTGTCACATTTGGGATACCTATGTACACCTACGAGGAAGAGCAACATAAATTGGAAAGGATTGCAAGGATGCACAGAGATTGCTATGACTCAATGAAAGTATGCTGACACTGCAGGCATGACTAAGTACTCTTAGATGAGTGTAAAGGGGGAGGGCTAATATGTTCTGTACACTGCCTAAAACTGCATGGCTGGTGTCTAAAGTTGCTGTGTGGCTGGCCCTGTTAGAGTCTGTATGTGTGGGTGTGGGCAGGAGCTGTGTTACAGTTGGATGTCTGTTGAGGCTGCAAGCAAACCTGCACTAAAACTAAATTCCTGTTTTACAGGACAGTGGCTGCAAAGGACTGTTCTACTTAGAGCATGACAATGAGAATATATATTTTACAGTTGGAAATGAGAACTTCTACAGGAGTGTACCAATGATTTATGTTCATAAAGGGAAGTGATTCAAGCTGCAGGAAATTCACTTAATGGTCATTTTTCAAATAAGTGCGTTGCTGCATCCAGAATGGTAGACTGCCAGTATATGGCAGTAATGAGTAGTTGTTTGAACCTTGTTTATGCTAAGAATGCCAATGGTACATTCATCTGCTAATAACCGTGTAGAATTATTTGTCTATTTTCATATGATTCAACGTATGGGTTATTGGATCCAGTCATATTTGTGTACCCGGCTTTATTTCAGTTATGAATGATTCAGCGTCCGACTTTCCCTTCCCATGATTATTCCTCCTGACTGATTTACCTCAGATGTTTCCTCTCCCTAACTTTGACTCATGAGTCCCTCTTATTTCTCCAGCATGATTCAGCTACAAGATCAGTTTATTTTATTTGAAATCTTGAGTCTTGCTTTACTACTTTTATTCCACAATAGTTGCTAGCTATTATTTTGGTTAATTTCAAGTATAGATAGTTTTTACTCAGTTATATAGTCTTTGAAATCATTTTTAAGTACTATTATAACTCTTCTTTTAGATCTATATTTACATTTCTGCTTATATTTTTAATAATACTTTATTAGGATAAAATAGTATAGATTACTGTAAAGTTCCTTGGATATATATTCTTATATATATATATATATATATATATATATATATATATATATATATATATATATATATATATATATATATGATATATGTGTATATATATATGTGTAATGTGTGTATATGTGTGTAATGTGTGTGTGTGTGTGTGTGTGTATATATATATATATATATATATATATATATATATATATATATATATATATATATATTCATATGTGTCCATATCATGAACTCCAAAAGGCCCACACCACATACTTCCAACCGCAAGTACGAACTACATCAAAAAGTCAAAAATTCAAAATATTATCAAACTTAAATATCAAACTTCACTCCACCACCCTCCACCTGCTTACCCAAACAAAATATAAATAATCTACACTTCACCCACGACATATAATACCATTACATCCCATCCCATGTCCCACTAAACATGCATTACACATGTATGTGTGAATGAACAAACAACACCCAAGTACGGAAAAAGTTTGATTTATGTATCTATTGGGCTACAGAAATGTATTGCACACACACACACACACACACACACACACACACACACACACACACACACACACACACACACACACACAGATGGATCTAGGACTGTTGAACAAAAGTTCAACAGTCTGAATCCACTATCACCGAACACACTTTAATGAATGCGCTTTCACCAGAAAAGCTCTTTCGTTAATGTGTGTGTTCATAAAAAAAAACACACACATTACATTTACCTTTTTGCAAGGGGTCAAGCCCCCCTGCACTCCCCACCTGGGAAGTTGTACCCCCACCCCCCTACTTTTATATTCTCACTCCGAGGTCGCACTACAGTGGGGAAATGGGAATTGTCCCTTATCCCCACTATACTGCAATCTCCGCAACAGGCATACTTACGCGAAACTGCTTCTTCGGTGAAAAGCACTTTCGCGTAAGTATGCCCGATCATTTCACATTCAGTGAAACGGCCGCTCGAGCATTAGTTCTGGACCCACACAGACATATATATATATATATATATATATATATATATATATATATATATATACACATATACATATATATTTGTACACACACACACACATATTTCTTAATTGCATGCAATATTCAGGGTGTGGTATGTTATTATAATATTTCCTTGTGTGATAATACACTTCTAATGACTGACAAGCCCACTGGTTTCAAGAAACGCTCAGCCTGTGGACACAAGATACACCTCCCCCCCCCCAACACCCCCATTCCCTCTTTTTTATTGTCTTGGTCCCTCCTGTCTACAGGATAATTGTAGCATCTGTGCTGCTTTTGGTATCAGAGCACTTCAGGGTAGAAGGGAGAAACATATTCTTAAATGTTAAGTTCTTCCTCTGACTGTCTCCAAAATGACAAAATACTGTCTAGTTCTCTCTCTATGAATAAGAAGAGGGAGAAAGGGAGAACAATCCAAAGAGAAAGAGAGAGAGCCAAAGAGAAACACAAAGACAAGATGAAAGAACAGAGAGTAGAAAAATTGAAGACTAGGTCTCCAGATTTGACTGCTCTCTTGGGTCCAGCACCTGAGTTGTCAAGGCTGAAGCTCAGATCTGAACTCCTTTCCCAAAACCTACCTTTTCACCAGAGCTGGGCAGCCCCAGACTTCATTCACTGTTTCTTCAACAAAAGCTACCATTGAGACCAGCATTCGTAGCTTCTTTTTTGCAGTCTGGTCGATCCACCAGATGTCTAACTGAGATGAATGTCAGCCATGTGAGGGAGAAGTTCCTGAGGACACAGATTCAGCTGGAGCTCGTCCCAGCACTGTCCCTGAGGACAGAGCCAGAAATGGGCCTTTTTACACCGTCCAACCTTTTCCCGACACCATCTCCCTTTTCAGAGCTGACGATTATCTGCCCAAACCCTTCTACCACAATGGCATCGGATGCAATAGCCCTGAAGTCTTTGGCTTCGACATCTTCCCTTACTCTCTTCACACAGATGTTTTTGGATTCAGAAGAATTCCAGAGACATAGGATTGGTTCAGGAGCTCTGACAGAGGAGTCAGCTCTAAAGATTTGGCACTGTTCCTCCCCTTTGGTGCTTTGACTTTAGACAACTCAGCTCTGAGGTCCTCCTCAGAGCCAGCTTTTTTTGGAGTCAGGATGTCTACTGAGTCTGCTGACAGGGGTATTTTTGCCTTACCTTCATTAGCTGAGTCAGCTTTTGAGGCCATGGAAAGGGCTTTAGCTGGGCCTAGGAGACTGGTATGTGCAAGGAGTTCATATCCATCAAGACTCTCAGTGGATCCAGTGTCTATTTCCTCTCATTCAGATCAACAGAGAAGATGGACCCAGTTAGCTTCAAGGTAGATCAACATCTGAGCTCAACTCTGCCATGTCTCCTTCAGAGTCCCTGAGACACATCTCGTGAAAAAGGACATGCAAATGGAAGCATTTAGACTCCTCTCCAGAGTCCATCACTTAAGACACAGACTTAGATGAAGGAGAAGAATCCCCAAGATCCACCTCTCTGAGGACATCTTCTTTGGGGCTATTCTGGAATTGATAAAGCAGAGGGGGGATGATCCACAGAAACTCCTTCTTCTGATGAGTCCATGTTCCTTGAAGCTTTTGGGTCTTACCTTTGACGTCCTGGGTGGTCTCACCTTCTGATGCCTTAATAGATCTTCTCAATCAGAAGGCTTGGAAGGAACCTGATGTTGCATCGCCTATTCTGAAAAAAATGACAAAATTTTGGTTGCCCAAAAAGATAAGCCCCCCCCCCCCCGTAGATGCCATGGTAGTAGCAGCAGCCACAAAGAAATAACTATCTGAGGAAGATTCCTCTGCCCATCTCCCAACAGGAAGCCAAGGGTGTTGGACAGACTAGGGAAATGGACATATGCATTAGCGACCTTTGCACTTCTAGCACTGAACTATCTTGCACACCTGACACATTTCCAAAGAGACTTGATCAAGGAGCTTTCCAAGTATCTTTCAGGTAGCTTGCCAACAGATATCCAAAAGACGGTGGATGCCCAAATGTCTACCCATCAAAATACCTCAGATTTAGCCATGAGACTGCTCATGAATGCAGCTGCTAGTACATCAATGGCAGGTATTACCATGAGATTCCATGTCTGAATGCTGATATGTAACTTTGCAGGAAGATAAAAGGCATTCTTTGTCAATGCCCCCAATGACGGTCCTATCCTGTTTGGACCTAAGGTAAAAGAAATGCTTACCAGGATTGAGCAGGATGGTAAAACATAGTCGGCTATAGAAATCCATTTTTCCACTCCTCAGAGATCCTTTTCTATGAATCAAAGGGGAAGTAGAAAAATGTGGTTTAAAAAATCCCAAGGTTTTCATGAGGACATTCCTGGAGCTGACCTCCCTAAGTAAGAGGTAGAGGTAATTCAAATGGATTCCACCCAAGAAGCAGAAGCAGACTAGAAAACCAAGGTTTCCATGAGGTCTTCACTGAGAATCCTTACCAGCATCCCTGAATGGTTGTCCAACTGCTGCGCTCTGGCTGCAGTTGGGGGAAGCTTAACCTTACACCCTTTAGCCTGGCAAACCATAACTTACAATTCTTGGGTGCTAAGGATAATCACAAGAGGTTATATCATACCCTTTTTGTCTTCCCCAAAGAAAAGATTGAAGATTCCCAATATGACGCACACAATCAGTTGAATCTGCAGCAACAGAAGTGTTAAAGTTGCTAAATAAGAGTCATCCAGCTGGTCCCCCAAACCAGTTAGGATCCTAAGTGTATTCCAGGTGCTTTCTAGTTCCAAAAAAGACAGAGTACCTCAGATCAGTATTGTATCTCAGCAACCTAAATCAGTATATCAAACAGACAAAGTTCTGGATGGTCACAGTACAGTCCATTCTACCACTATTGAGGAAGGATGACTGGATGTGCTTTATCAATCTCTGGATGTTTACTATCATATCAAGATCCAAAAGGCAGTCCAGGAGATTTCTCCATTTCTGGCTGGGTGTCAGCCACTACCAATTCAGGGCACTACTGTTTTGTCTCACTGAAGCCCCTTGGATGCTCACCATGGTTATGGCTGTAGTAGTAGCTCTTCTCCGACTGCAAGGGATTCAGGTCTCCTGGTATTTAGACATTTGGCTCCTAACTACTACCTCCACAGATCTACTCTTGCACCATCAAATTTTCCTTCTCATGCTTCCAAACAAACTGGGAATATCAGTCAGTCACAAAAGGAACAAATTACCACCCAGGTAGAACATAGAATTTGTATGGTGCCAAATAGGTACAGTCCAACAAATTGCAAAATTCCCACTTGCAAGAGTTCAGTCATTAAGGTTTGTAGCCTGTCAAATTATGCAACATTCATGCACACAGGCAATACTCATCCTCTGACTTTTAGAGCTAATGGCCTCTATTGTTACACTGGTCCCATTAGGAAGATAACATATGAGAGTCTTTCAGTGGACACTGGCAGTACAATGGTCACAGAAAGTTTACTTCCTTTGCACCAAAATATGACTTACTCAAATATGCAGTGATCATATAAGTTGGTGGATCATGTCTCTGAAAGTGGGTTAGGGCAGACCCTTTTGCCCACCTGCTCCTGAAGCCACAGTTACAACAGACTCCTCTCTTCTAAGGTTTGGTGGTGAGGCCACTTTGAATGGAAGACATTTCAAGGGATGTGGTCATCAGCAGAGACCAAACTTCATATCACTGTCTTGGAGATGAGGAGTCCTTCTAGCACTGCAGGCTTTTTGGGACCTCTTACTCAAGGGTATGATTTCCATTCACACAGACAATATGTCAGTGGTCTGGTACATCAACAAGCAAGGTGGAACACATTCATACCCCTTTTGCCGAGAGGCCATGTGAGTCTGGCAATGGGTGATGTCTTCAAACCACTGTCTAGTGGCAGTGCACATTCCTGGGACATCCAGTATATTAGTGGAGAGATTGAGCAGTGCTGTCCTATTACCTCACAAGTGTTCTCTCAAACAAACAATGGCAAAGGAGATTTTCAGCCACTGAGGCCAACCTTGCTACAACCTCTTTGATTCTTACCTCAGCAATAAATGCAGCAGTTACTTCATTCTCATCTCTCCACAGGAACAGTCACCGAGAGATACTCTGGTCCACTTTGTGCCTTTCCACCCATTCCCCTTCTCACAAAATCCATTCAGATAGCTATCAGGTGCAAGACCAGAGTAACTCTTATTGCTCCCTTTTGGTCTTGGTGGGTATGGTCCCCTTTTCTTTGGTCTCACCTACTACACCCACCATGGGTGCAGGATCCCATTCTGGAACTACTCATTCACCCATCTGGGAAACCTGTACTGGATCTTCAGTCCCTAAAACTAATGACATGGTTTCTCCAATTTTAACAATAGACAGAGATGCCAGGCTTTCTTCCCCTGTAGTCCATATAATTTCTTCTTTTCAGAAGGACTCAACCAAAAAGACATACAAGAGAAATGGAAAAGATATTCCATTTGGGTGTCCTCAAAGGGCTTAGACCCTTTCGCAGCTCCTCTACCAACGATACTCAATTTTCCTTCTGAACTTTTTTACATTTACTATACTATAAAAGTCCAGATGGCCTCTATCTCAAATTTTCATATTGGACACAATGATTAATCTGTTGCATCATTTAGGGTATCCAAAGGTTTCCTTAGGGGAACATTCTTATTCAGACTGCCTGTTCGAGATCCATTTCAACCATGGGAAGTTACAATCTTACTACAATCATTGACCCAAGACAACTTTGAACCTGCAGCATTAGCAGATTTAAAATTTCTCTCTTGGAAGACTATTTTTCTGATTGCCATTATGTTAGCAAGATGAGCTTTGGAACTGCAAGACCATTCCTCCTTATTTTCCACAAGGGTAGGGTTTCACTCAGAACAATTCCATCTTTTCTTCTAAAGGTGACATCTAAAACAAACTTGAATCAACAGATTAATTTGCTTGTATTCTTTCTAAATTTTGCTAACAAGGGAGAATACACTCTCCATACCTTAGATGTTCATAGACGAGTTAAATTTTGTTTACATCATACAAAAGACTTTAGAAAATCTCATTAGGTCTTTGTCTCCTTTTCCAAGACAAAACTAGGACAACATGTATCAAAAGTCACCCTTTCTAGATGGCTGGCAGACTGCATTTCATTTGTTTATAAGACATGACTGATATCTTTACAGTCTAAACCTAAGGCTCACTCTACCAGAGAGATGACAACTTTTACAGCATTTGCAAAAAGTGTACTTTAGTGACATAGCAACTTGGTCAACAGGTCATACCTGTGTACCTCACTACAAATTGGATGTGCAGTCTCTAGTCTGCACATACTTTGGCTCTGCAATTCTCAGGAATGTCCTTCCTTGAGTCCACCCAGACCCTTTTTATGCAGCGTAGGAATCTGTCACACACATTGAATCAGACGGAAATAGACAATATCGGATAAGCAAGTTATGTACTTACCATAACGATAGATCCATGTTGTCCTATTTTCATCTGGTTCAACAACCCTCCCTCATTACCCCCTTCCAAATTGTCATTTTACATCTTCTGGGGCTCAATCAGACCTTGAAAGGACCCTGTTTGTCTTCTTTTCCAGTTTTCATTCCATAGTGGAAAATGTTATGGACCCCCTTTTTTTGTTCATTCTTGCAGTTATTAGAGACTTTTGTGAATCAGTCAACCAACTTGATCTGAGGTAAATCAGTCAGGAGGAGGGAATTGCAGGTAAGGGCTGTTGGAGCCAACACTTTGGTATAAGGTGTCAAGGTTGGATCTGACTAGATCCGATAATCCACACTTTGAACTGGACAAAAATAGGATAACACAGATCTATCATTATGGTAAGTGTATAACTTGTTTCACAGAAGTGAACCAGTGACATGAGGTGTAGATTCAGTTCCATGTCACTGGTATGATGTGCATCCTTGCTCTTCCATCGATGCTGCCTATATACATCTGTTGTGCACCTACAAGGCACTAGGTTGCACTATATGTAATTCAGTATCCTGAGTAGGGCACGATTGTCATGTTGCCATTTTATTTTGCCATACATTTGTGTAATGGCTGCTGATACAAGTTCCCTATGGAGAGTGCCTGCCTGGTATATAAAGGAGAGAACAATTATGCATAGTCTTGTATACAGCCAGTTCAAGGAGCAGCTGTGAGAACCTTACACAGGTATTTTTAGGAAGGTGGACGTCTAGTATGACCTGGCATTTCAACTCTTCAGAGTGATTGGCATTCAAAGTACTGATGAGCAGTGCGGGCACTAGCATTAAAACCTGCATCATCATCAGCTTGCAAAACTCCATTTGTGGGAGGCAGAAGTTAGACAAGAGTACTTCAAATTGTATAGTAAGTATTTACCGCGTCTAATATGTACAGAACTGCATTTAATAAATATTTTAGCTGTTTGTGCAGGTGTTTTCCTGATTCTCAGTTTCTATTGAATATGATAGCTCACAGGGTATTTTAGGATGGCTGTGCTGGGTGATTCTCTGTTGTGTTATTTGGTGGCAGGTGTTGTGCTGTATTGTATTGTGACTCTATGTTGTTTTATTGGACCATGCACAGGGTTTTGACCTGCATCATATTATGTACTGTTTCCTGCTTCTGCATCATGAATGTAGGTTGGTTTAGCGTAGCTGTGTTTGCTTAACTGTAGCTAACTGAGTTAATGTAACTTCTACTCATTTCATCAGGTTTCCCCTGAAAAGAGCCACTAGCCTAATGGGGCTAACCTGGTCAACAAAGGATAAATAAATAAATAAACAAACAAACATTTGTATAAAAAAAGTGGCGGTGTAGACTGCTGTCCTGCAAAATGGGAACCTGATTGCTTGTTGCTTGTTTGCACTTGCACGGCCTGCTATAGTTCTGTGTTGGACTGTAATAATACTTTAAGGATTCTGCTTGCTTGTAGATGTATGTGTGGAGCTGTATTGTTGCACTGTTATTTTTGTAGCCCCACACCCAGATATATTATGCGATTGCTTGCCTATCTTTTTTCTCTTTTAGAAAAGGCAGGGATGTAGAAAATGATGGTAGCTACTGCAGCAGGCAACAGAGATTTCAGGCACAACATTAGTGGCATTATAACCTTTATTTATTGTTTGTTTGTTTGCTAGTTAACCAGGTTAGGTGGGCTGAAACAAATTCCTTTTCAGACACTACCTAGGACTCAAGGTGAATACAAGGCAATGTCAGTAATGCAACAGGCAGCACAATCATCTTTGATGCAGAAGGCAATAAGTTCGATTCCCACCAGGGAGATTAATTGCTGGCACTATATTGCAACATGAGGGGGTGCTAAACTCCCGAGTGTGCCATCCTTTGGACGAGACATTAAACTGAGGTCCCATCTGCTTGAGTTGGTTTTAGCTCAGTGGGATGTGAAAGATCCCATAACACCTATCAAAAGAGGGTAATCTCCAAGTGTAGTACCTCGCAGGATGCGCAGTAGCAAAACCCGCCCCAAACATGCCTCCAGCCCTGTGGAGGCAGCAGCAGTATGATTATTCAACAGTGTGCGGACTGGAAGTTAATTAATATTCATCATCTCTGCCGAAAGCAACCCAAATGACATTAATGTAATGTTGTATTAGAGACATAAAACTTCATTTGATACCAAAAAGGAAATGTTTTATTAGGGACATAAAACTAAAATGTCTGCAGTAAATCACATTTCAGTCAGTCAATCAGGCAGAGTTCACACCATTTCTCTAAACGATACTATTACATTTTAATGGCTTTAAGGACATGTGCTTGCAAGGAAGTGGGGTGTGTGGGGGCGCAGCACCCCCACAAGTGGGTGCAGGGGGTTTGCCCCCCTGAAAAAGGAGAAATAGTAAGAATTTATAATAGGATGGAGTTCGTTGTGATACTGAATATTTAGCAGTTTACACAAAGTGACATTTGAATTTGCATGCCTGTCAGTCTTCCTGGATATCCCCGCCCATATGGAGTGCCAATCAATGACGGCACGCCCAAAGCTGTGCAGAACTAACCGTGAGGTACTAGATTACCCAAAAGAGTAAAGGTCCTTTACTTAACACAACATAAAAACATTATTTACATATTTACAAAATTTACATATTTACAGGCACATATATATATATATATATATATATATATATATATATATATATATATATATATATATGGATCCCCTACACTACACCGACACACCACAAACCCGACAGCCAAAACGTCGACACCAAAACACCAAAACCACACAATGCCGACAGTCCACATTACCAAACACCATAACACCGACTCACAAAACAAACAGAAACATCAATGTAAATCACACCAAGCATTCTTACACACTACTATACATTACACTCATAAACTAAACTATCACAACTAAAACATAAATAATAACGTAGCTGCAAATCACACACATCCCACTACACCGCAACATCCCATAATGCCATTACCCACGTAGCTCACACATCCCATTAACCTACCCAATACCTTCATAAAAAATAAAACCTATACAAAACAACAAATACTTACAAAAACTACACTATACCCTACTGTACTCTTGTGGGGGGCTGCACTCCCACACTTCCCCTTGTGGGGGGCTGTGCCCCCCACACTCCCCCCTACTTATATATACCAACTACAAGATTACACTACAGTGAGGAAAGGGCATATTTTCCAATCCTCACTGTATCACAATTTCACCATTTAAACTTACCAGCAAGACTTCCTGGACTCCGCTAGGCAACTGCTGCATGTGGGGAACTTGTCGGTGAAATGCCATGTTGCTATTTTAGCATTTTGGCATTCTGTACTGTCGGTCTTCTGGTGTCAATATTTTGCTTGTTGGTTAAGTGGGCTGTTGGTCTATGAAGTGGACTCATATACACATTTCTATTTCTTACTCTTTATCATTTCTTATACAATTCTCACTGCTATTCTACCATAATTGACATACACTCCTTCTTCAATGACCATCATTTGATTCTTGTAATATATCTGGTAAAATCTATTTTCCATTAAACAAAATCTCATTCAGTCTTTCATTCCAAATAACCCACAATACATAAAATAACTTATGTACCCTTCTCACATAGTATTTCTTCTTATTCTGATAATATCCTTATAAAATCATATTCATATCTGCATTATGTCATTAATGTTCTCAAAAAATTGTCTTCATACAACTGTTTCCCGAGTTTCACCACACTTTGACATTTAAAAAAAAAACATGCCCTGTTGTCTGTTCATCTTCACAAAATAAGTACACTTTTCAACTTTCTTTTTATATTGTTCATAGGTGAATACTAGACTAAGTGCCTTGTAGGGACATTTTAAGCCTGGCCAATAACCTGAGGTCAGAATCAAACCCTTTACCTTGTGTTTACAAGGTGAAGACCTTAACTATTATGCCAAACCTACCTAAAATTGTACCCCTTTTACTGGTAACGTATTTATTACCAGTCCCCATAAGAAATCCTGACACTCTGCTGTCTTGGTACACCCCTTTTCACTACTTTAAAAGCTTCAGTCACTTATTCTGGTAAATGTTCCCATGGATTTACATAATAATATTGTTTCATCACAATATTATGCCATCATTGTCTGTCTTTTTCTCTATCATAATTTTTTTTATTTTCCATGTTAGTATTTTTTCTTGACAATTTTTAATTTCTTCATTTAAGTATTTTTTCTCCTTTTCTTCTTCTCAACTCCCAGATCTTTGTACACACATTTAAACATTCTCAGTATTAAATCCTCATTCTCTTCCTTTAACCACTTTAATATAATATATGCAAGTTTAAAGAGGCAGAATAAACAACTGGATTTAGTAACCCCAATCCCCTTTATCTTCACTGATATGCAATACACCTCTTTTCACTGGGTTTAATCTTGAACCCCATATGAAAGAAAACACGCAATTTTCTTTTCATATTTTACTGAAATCATATAAATATTAAACATATGTGCTATTTTCCCATAATACCAAATTCACTGGATAAACCCTTTTCCTGAATACTAATCTGTATTTCATGCTCAGAAGCCATATTTCTTTCATTTCTTTTAACAGACTCTCCCATTGTATCATAACTGCATCATTTTCCCCAAATTCTGTTCCTAGCAAAGATACTTGATTTATTGAAAAAAAGACACCCCCCAGTTTTCACAGCATCACCAAAATCCTTACTTTTACCTTTATTTAAGGTAATTTTCATTTTCTTTAAACATATATTCAGACCAACTAACACTTACTCATACATATTTTGTTCTTAACAGCTACAACTATGTTGTGTGTATATCAAAACTACTAGTATCACCACCTCCTTTTGCATCAAATATTTAGCATCTTTCATTTCATAAGCTACTTCACTCGCTATCACATTAATCTCCATTGCAAGTAATATTCCACTCATTGGACATCCTTGTCTTATACCACACTTTATGCATATTTATTTCCTAAGCCACCCATTCACTAACATTGTCGCTCTGTTATTATGATATGCTGACATGCACACTCTCCTAATTACCTGTTCCATAATTTTCTATAACAGCTCACAAAGCATAATGTCATACTTTAACAAATGCCTTGCTAATATCACCTATCATAAAATTCATATTCTCCCTTTTACTTTTAACATCATCCACAATTTATGTCATAACCAATAACAATTTTTGACATCCCTTTCCTTTATACCGTATATACTTTCTTCCAAAATGTTCCTCAGCCTTCCTTCCACTCTCCTCTGCATTATATATATATATATATATATATATATATATATATATATATATATATATATAAATATATATATATGAATTTTATAATCTGTGTTATTTTAGTGTGATGGGTCTCCAAATTTTTATTTAATTCTTTTCATCTTTCTACTATATAAATATTAATATCCAATTACTTAACTCTTCATAAACAAATCCTTCCTTCAGCCATTCTTTCAGTCATTTACAAAATATTCTCTTGGCCAGTCCATTAATTTCTTGTACATTCTATACCCTATACCATTTGGGCCTGATACTAAGTTAACATTTACTTTCCTAAGTACTTCATCAAATTCACTAAAAGTAATTTCTTTTTTTAAATTCTTCCTTAACTGGTTCTGGACATTTCTTTACTTTCCATTCTGTCTTTATTTTCCACATGCTATACTACAATACTAATTATTTACTAATGTACTATTTTACTTTACCTTTCCTTTTACATTGCTCATTTTATGTATCCTTTATTGAGTGGGTCATTCCCACTTGGTTAGTAGACTTTTTCCAGGGGAGACTTGGGATGGTATTTACATTATTAGGGGGAAATTTGACAGGGCATCAGGGACCTTTCCCTACTCTTGCATAGGGGAAAGTGCTGTGTGTGATGCTATCGTCTTCCTGTTTCCATTCCAGGCATGAAGGCAGCCCAGACAATCCAGAGGAGCAATGGAGGAAGAAACCTTGTTGAGTGAGCTGTTAAGCAGTTTGGAAATAGTAGAATCCCTACCAGATGTGGAGGCGGATGCAAAAATTGTTGAAGTGCCAATATTGGAAGAGAAGGAGAATGTGGAGCTGAGTGATATGTGGAGAAACAGCTAGCTGATACTGAAGGGGTATCTCAGCAGAAGCTGTTTGAAAGTGAGTTGGAGAGTCAAACTGGATGTATTATTACAACCCTCCAGTCTGGGAGGCTGTGGGATGATTATTTGGAGCAGTTAATAGATTAGAGCAAGCCAGAGAATGGGGCAGCAGATTCGTGGCACAAGATAATGGAGAAGATAGAAGAAGAAGGAAGAAAAAGTGAATCGGAAGAGAAGACCTATGTGCAAACTGTTTAAGGAGAAGAAATGAAAGCAGTTAAGAAAGGGAATGCTGTTCAAATAAGGAGTAAAAAAGACAAAGAACTTGACAGGTATGAAGTCTAGGACTCATTGATTACGCCATTGGGTGTCTCTGCAAAAGAGGTAAGAGAGTTTATTTTGATTTATAAGGAGACTTTTTGTGACTTATTTGAAAATAGACAATATATGGAGAATTTGTTAGGAAATTATAAGTTAAAAAAGAATGCCTTTCCTTGGTCAGAATATGATGTTTAAACATTTTTAGACAAACTAAGAAAAGGTTAATGATATAGTTTAGAACAGAAGTAGAGTCTGCTGAACTAAAAATACAAAGTTGCGAGCAAAAACCCCAGTCACTCACAGCTGCAGGCAATAAAAGTCTCCAGATTTTAAACACAAATCCAGTGTAGAGTCAAATCCAGTAAAACCTCACAGCTGCAGGCAATAAAAGTCTCCTGATTTTAAACACAAATCCAGTGTAGAGTCAAATGATTTTAAACACAAATCCAGTGTAGAGTCAAATCCAGTACAAAATAATGATCCAAAGGTGAAGTAATATCAAAGATTTAATAAAATGTGAGTGTTTTCCCGGTACACCTGTCCGCTTCATCAGACTTTAAAAGTGCATACAATACAGCAAGCTGTTTAAATACTATGATTAACCAATCACAACTTTAAACAGCATATTCATTAAGAATTAAAAGTGTATACACACACAAAAAACACAATAATAATAATAAACATTCTAAAATACAGGGTTAAATTCAAATTCTTTTCAGTGTTTAAGTGCACGTGCTTTTAAGAAAGGTTTAAGGGAACTTTACTATTTCCAGGTAGTTTGTCTGCTTTAAAGAACATTATCCATCTTTGTTCATTTGCTTCTGTAATGTTCTTTATGCCCCCTCCTCTCATGTTCTCATGTATAACTTCCAGAACAAAGAATTTAAAGACATGTTCATTACCTTTTTCCATGACATGTTGTGCTAATGCACTTTCTAACTTCTTGTTTTTAATATCCCTTAAGTGTTCCAATATTCTTTCTTTAAAGCTACGATTCGTCTTACCTATATACCTATATAAAACACATATCATACAGTACAGAAACTAAAATAAATAATGTTTCTCATTGTGCAGTCTGCATAAAAATTAAATTCTATCCTTACATCTAGTTGGTGGTGCGTAAAGTGACTACCACTAAAAATGTGTTTACATGCTAGGCAATTTATACAGGAATATGTGCCTACCCTGTCAGAATATATAAATTTCTTATCACTGTTGGCCTTATAACACAAATGTCTCTTCAGTGACTTGTTATTAATAAAAGAAAAACTTTGTTGAGTTGTTAATTCATCCTTCAATTTATCTATAGAACCCAAAATATTCCAATTTCTTTCTATTATAGTGTAGAAAGTGCCTATGTCATTGGAATATGGTAATGTTACTCTTGAGAGAGTTGTTAATAGCATAATTATCTGTTTCTAACCTCTTATTATTTTCTTGTGTTTCTTCATGTTCACCATAATATGATTTACATCTAGTAGCCCTATGATCCCATGCATTACTTATGCAGTTATCTATGTCTATTTCTTTATAACCTCTATTGAGGAATTCCTGTTTCAGGTCAAGCAGACCTAGTTTAAGTTGTGAATCATTGTGCAAGCGCATGACTCTGTATAATTGTCCCTTAAGTGCATTGCGCTTTACGTGGTCAGGATGCATGCTCTTATTTTGCAATAAGTTGTTCTTTCTCATGGGTTTTCTGTATAGGCTAGTTCTAATTCTATGTAGTACATCTTTATTCACCTTAACATCTAAGAAATCTATTTCTTGATTTGAATATTTGTAAGTGAATTTCAGAAAATTG
This sequence comes from Protopterus annectens, assembly GCF_019279795.1. Classification (NCBI taxonomy): domain Eukaryota; kingdom Metazoa; phylum Chordata; order Ceratodontiformes; family Protopteridae; genus Protopterus; species Protopterus annectens. The sequence goes on along the minus strand of NC_056731.1, from coordinate 1,588,665,667 downwards.
GTGGTTTGATGTAAATATATAATAAATTCCTTTAATTTCTCTTCTGTATTATTCCATAGCATAAAAATATCATCCACAAAATGAACGTACCATTTTATGGAATCTTTATAGTTGTCATTTCGGAGAATTTCATTAGTTTCCCAATGTGCCAGGACCAGGTTGGTGTAGCTGTTGGCACAAGGTGTGCCCATAGCTATGCCAACCTTTTGTAGAAATAATTCATTATCAAAGGTAAACACATTATTCTCCAAAATAATTTCTAATAATGCACATAATAGCCTAGCTTTATTAGAGTTCATACCTTTTTGAGTCAGAAATGTTCTTATATTATCTATGCCCCAAGTATTAGGTATCACTGTAAAGAGCGATTCAATGTCTAAGGCCACAAACATGTATTCACCTTGTATGTCTGACATTTTAGAATATAAATTCTGCATGAACATCTTTGTGCCTCTAAGCACAGTATTACATAGGTTCATAGGTTCATAGGTTGGTACTAGGCTATCAGCCCTAGGGTGGCTATTTCTTCCCACATTATTTACTTTCCTGGACCCCTGTCTAGCAGGGATCCCTGGGCCCATCCAGTCGCCAAGGTTCCTCTTGAAGAGGTCCAAAGAGGCACTCTGTTTGACATGTATGGGCAATCTATTCCAGTCTGGGGAGTCTCTGGGTCAGGAACCTATCCCTCCAGCATGTTTTGTTTATTGTGACAAGGTTTAGATCCCGAGCCTGCAGCTCTGAGGGGATTGGATTTCTAGTATGTCCAATGCCTGGGTTCTGGGTGACATGATTTGTATGTTGTTAAGTAGAGATCGCCTCTGAGTAGATGATATACAGAGTATAGCTGGAGTTTTTCAGTGTAGGGCATCTGCTTTAGGCCTGTGATTCTTTTTAGTGAGTTATTTCTGAGGCCCTTCCAGTTTGTGCAGATGTCTTGAGAGGTACATACCAAATGGGGCATTGTATTCTATAATGGGTCTAATGAGGACAATGACCTCCTTTTTCTGGATGAAAAGCCCGTGATGTGGTGTGGGTGTGCCAAGGATTTTTCCTGACTGTTATGGATGTGTTAGGTAAGGTGAGACCACACTGTCCACCTGTGTCCCTAAGTCTCTATCACACTTTTCTGTGTTTAGTGTACTGCCACCTATATGGTAATTCATGGATACATGTTTTTATAACAATACATTTCTTGGCATAGAGCTTGAGCCCATGGCTCTGGCACCAAGCATCTGTTTCTGTAAGGCCCTTTTGTAGAGTATCCACATCATTTGGGGATTCAATAATAGCTCCCAGTTTGCAGTCATCTGCAAACTTTGTTAGCCAGAGTCCCAAGAAGGACTGAACCCTGAGGTACTCAACTTTCAAGAAAAGGGTGCAGGTTGTTTTCTACAAATATAGAGAGGGGCTCTATAGACCAGCCTCTACTAGAAACTATTGGTCGCATTGGTGGCATGGTAGAATGTTTATGTATTTTAGGTAGACCATACATGTTTGCTACCAATGGATATTCAACAGTAAAATATTTAAACAAATGTTCTGATATCATACCTGTAATTAATAAATCAAACACCAAAAATGAAATTTTATATCCCTTTCACAGCGCTTCTAGAAATATAGAAATAGAAATATATGTGTTCTCATCATTTAAAAGACTCTGCATTTGTTGTAAATATAGATCTCTATCTAATACTACAACCCCCCACCTTTGTCAGCGGGTCTAATTTCTATGCATGACATTTCCTTTAATTCATGCAGGGCCTTGTATTCCATTTGAGACATGTTAAAGTAATTGATTTTAGTACCTTTACAGAATACTTCCCTAATCTCATTTTAACATACTTCTAGGAAGGTTTCTATAATAGAATATGGTGAAGGGACGTATGTGCTTGCTTTCTTAAAAACTTCATAACAGTTATTATTGCTTTTAAACATAGTATGCAGGGTAAGCTTTCTACCAAACAATTTCAATTCCCTCAATATGTCAACCATGTTTGCTTTCTGAGAAGGTATAACGTTTAAACTTTTAGCCAGTAACAACATATGTGCCTCAGACAGTAAAACAGAAGAAATATTTATTGCTGAACCTGATTGTGTCATTTCCAGCTCTTCCCTTTCCCTATTGGGTCATTCAGGCAGTGAATTCTGCCCTTCCTTATAAGGCTCCTTGATCGTTCCCTTATAGGTAATGGATTTTTCAATAAAAAATGGTTCCCTTGCGAAGTATTGTGAATGGCATCTCTTCCTGGGTTTGTTCGAGTTCTTTTGGGTGTAACAGCTCTATCATTCACTGTTACAATTACTTCCTTATCAGCAACTTGCTCAGTATCTACTATAATCATGTCCGTAACCTGCTGGCTTTGCCTCTGTATCTCAGCATGCTCTTCTGCATTCTCTTGCTTATTTATCACGTCCGGTGTGGCATTCAAAGGTGGAACTGCTAGTCCTGATGATGCAGCTGAAGAGTCAGCTGTTTGCCTCATCGTAGATTCAATGGAATCAGTGTTGACAGTATGAGTATCTCTCTGTTCCCTCAGCCATGAGAAAATGGTGCCATTTTGAAAATCGGCCAGGTCCCTATGTAATTTATGGACCTTAGTTGCTTGAAGCCATTTTTCATACACAGTGATACTGTCATGTAATGAGTCCATTGTATCACAGATAATGGCTGCTGGGAAGTATTCATAAATTTCATTTTGCAGTAGCAGTATTTCATTTAATAACTCTTCCTCTATAGGTTTAAAAAAGTCAATTAACAAATGCATATATTGGGTACTTAAATTCAAGATCAGAATCTACCATTGCCTCAATAGTTCCTGGCATGCCTGGCCATAGCTAGGCATAGTGAGAACTCTGAGTCCTCTCAGGACTATTTGCTATTTCAAAGAGGCTTCAAAATGAAAGCGTTGCCACTGCATACACTTAAATTTATACATTTTATTTTTCAGCATTCTGTATTTATCTTGAAATTTCAGATATAAATTCTTATCTTCTGGCTCAGGCATAGCTTCTTGCATGATATTTCTGTGTAAGAGAGGGCTAATCGTGACCTCAAGAATGTTATTTAAATGCTGATTCTTCTTTGGTAGAACTCCAGCTCCATTCATTGGGTTATATGGGAGTTCTACTTGCACTTGATTTAAAAGCCCTTCGGCCATGTTCTGTACTTGGAGAAGCAAGTAGACAGCGTGAAAAAGTTATAAACTCCAAATACCAAAATAAAGTGACAGGAGAAATACAATATGAGTCAAAGTTGCAAGCAAAAGCCCCAGTCACTTACAGCTGCAGGCAATAAAAGTCTCCTGATTTTAATCACAAATCCAGAATAGAGTCAAATCCAGTAAAAACTCACAGCTGCAGGCAATAAAAGTCTCCTGATTTTAAACACAAATCCAGTGTAGAGTCATATCCAGTAAAAACTCACAGCTGCAGGCAATAAAAGTCTCCTGATTTTAAACACAAATCCAGTGTAGAGTCAAATCCAGTAGTAAATAATGATCCAAAGACAAAGTAATGACTGTTTGCAGAGATGTAATGGACACTACAAACATTTATGATGAAAGAGGACCATTGACTGGAGGTGAGAATGTGGGGTTATATTGAAAATGGAAAATAACAGTGTGAGGGCATATACCAAGTGTTAAAAATGTGAATAGTAATAGAATTTGTCTTAAATATAGGGTTCAGCCTAAAGCCTGTTTTTTCCCCCCGGAAAAGATGATCACTTGATTAGTGAATGTAACAAAGGGAAATGTTTTATAGCATTATATGTGGACAGACAGGGCATGAAGCAAAAAAAATGTGAAATGAAATGTAAAAAGTGTGGTAATACAGGACATGTTTGGTTAGATTGTGAACATGAGGAGCAACAAACTGTATAAGAGGTTATAGAAGATGCGAACAAGAAAAAGATACAAGAAAAAAATATATCATAATGAGGTAGGCAAGATTACAGAAACAAATGTTAAAGAAGGCAAAAATAAAAGAGAGGAAGTAAAAACTGATATAAGTGAAGGTGAATATGTGGATTGGCAAATAGTGAAAAAGGGTTCAGGTGCCCAGGCAGCAAGACATTTCCCTGTGGTACATTTGACTGGGGACACATGGCTGAAGTGACAGTCAGCTGCAGAGAAATATGGTTGTTTGCAAATTCCCTGTGGGCAAAGAAGCACATACTGCCATGCTCACACCTTTAATAACCAAATGCATGGAGGCATAAGAAGTAATGAGTGTTGTGCTCAATGTAGAGTACATACTTATGTAATTGCAACATGTAAAAGTGTGCTACAGCATGGAAGAAATCCTGTAGTCACATTTATGCTCCAGTATGCGTTTTAGGTAATACTGCCTAGAGAATGTAAAGGGGGTAATGGTCCACACACATCAATTATAAATGTACTGCCCATTGTGCACTGCAATTGTACTGCCACTGACATGCCCTCTGGTTAGCCTGCTGCTGATGCCTGCCATATTGCCTGCTGTCTCATGCTCCCTTGGGGACCATGGACATTGTTTTTCCCCTGTGACTTTGATTCTTGAAGTTGTGGGCATGGCAATACATTCTTCTCTTTGCCCACAGGGAATTTGCAAACAGACAGATTTCTCTGCAGCTGACTGTCACTTCAGCCATGTGTCCCCAGTCAAATGTACCACAGGGAAATGTCTTGCTGTCTAGGTGCCTGAACCCACCTGCCAAAGATTCCTGCAACTCCTTTAGTGTTGCTGTAGGTCTCCTGGCAGCCTCCCTGACCAGTTTGGGTTTTGTCTTTCAACACATTTGGAGGGATGTTCACTTCTTTGCAATTTCACTTACGCCCTGTTTTTTCACCACCTTTTGATGACTGTCGTCACTGTGTTTCATGGTATATGCAATGCTGTGGAAATGTTTTTGTAGCCTTCTCCAGGCTGATAACTTTCAACAATGACATCCCTTTGATGCTTTGGAAGATCTATGCGAACCATGGTTCTTGCTGTGGTAGGCAACTGGGTAAATGTCAGGAAATTCCTAGTAGGACAGCTGACCATTATTTGGTGTTAATCAAAGAGTCTCTGTAATTAATGGTAGGTGTGTAACCAAGAAGACGTAAAGTTGTAATTATATCAAAAGCTTCTTCAACACAGAATTAGCTTCTGCCTGTGCACACTTATGCATCTAGCTTATTGTACATTGTCATAATTGTTCCCCTAACATATCTGTTTGTTTTACAACTGAATTGTACAGGTTATATTAGCAAAAAATTACGGGCACTCATAAAATTGTCTAAGGCCAGCTTCGAGAGAAAAATTGCACAGGACACTAAGGATAATCACAAGGCTTTCTTTAGTTATGTTAGGAACCTGGGTGGGAATTCCCAGATATGCTCAGAATTAGTCCAAAATGACAAAAAATACACTGAACCCACAGACATTGCCAACATCCTAGCTGACAGGTTCTGACATCTCAGATGCTCAGGTAAGAGCTGCCCTCCAAAGCAAAAAAGAAGAGCTAAACCCAAACATAAAACTACTTTCAATCTCAGCCTTACTACAGGACATGTACCCAAAGAGTGGCAACAGTGGTCCCTCTCCACAAAGGTGGTGCCTCAACGGTCCTGAAACTATCGCCCATCCCATAAGCCTGACTAGCTTGGTCTGCAAAGCTATGGAAAGGATCATCATGGACCTCATAAATAAAGATATTGGGGACCTACAGACACTGGATCCTACCCAGTTCGGCTTTGTTAAGGGCAGATCCTGCCTCTTAAACCTGGTTGATTTCTTTGAAACAGTCACCAAGGCCATTGAAGAGGGGAAGGTCCACACAGCCTACCTGGACCCAATACCCCACTCGGCATTATAGATAAGCTCACCAGCTTAAATATAAACCCCTATATCACTAGATGGGTTATAAACTGGCTCAAGGACAGAACCCACATGGTTAGAATTGCTGGAGCCATGTCAGACTCTAAACCAGTTACAAGTGGTGTCCCACAAGGCTCAGTCCTGGGACCTCTATGACTGCAAACTGGAAACAGACAACTGGTGCCAGAGCCATGGCCTCAAGCTAAACGCCAAAAGTGTATAGTCATCCCTTTGGCAAAAACAAATTACCACATAGGTGGTAATCCATTAAGTACAGAAGAAGTAATTAGGGACCTGGGGACCCAAGTTGATAGCAATCTCTCATTTGACAACCATGTGGCCAAAGTGGTTAGAAAAACATTTTATATAGCCCACCTAATCATGAAGGGATTCACATCTAGATCAGGGGTCACTCATCCCTCATCAGGCCCATAATTGAGTACAACGCCTTTGGGATGTACCTTACTAGACACCTGCAGCAACTGGAAAGACCCCAAAAGTACCTCACCAAGAGGATCAACAAACAGATGCCATATGCTGCCTGGTTAAAGAAACTCCAGCTCTACTCAGTGACATACCACCTGCTCAATCTGTGCCTGACATATAAAGCCATGTCCAACCCAGAATTAATGGACATGCTGCACCTCAGAAAATCCAAATCCCATCGACAAGAGACTTGAACCTCAGCACTGAAATAAATAGGACATGCTGGAGGGACAGATTCATAACCCAGAGGCTCCCTTCACTCTGGAATAAAATCCCAGTCCAGGTTAGGCAGAGTCCTCATTGACTCTCTTCAAGAAGACAGAGGCACAGTATACTAACCTCAAAAAAAGGCATAACAAAATTAATTTAAAATGGGTGGCGAAAGCCAAACACACTCTGACTAGGCTTATAAATGCCCTAGGGGAGATAGCCTAGCATGACCCTATGAACCTATAGGTCACATTAAAGGTTGGAAGAGTTTGGAAATGTTTTATAGTGGTCTCATTTTTGTATATCACAAATACATGGCATTTTAACAGGGGTGTGTAGCACTGTATAAGACTAATTTTAAAATATGAGCCTAGTTTTGGGCCTTTGTCCCCCCATTTTGTCAGTCTTTGTCCAGATTTCTTGCAATGACAGGTTGTGAGGTATGCTACAGATATGTTACATCTCCTGCAAATAGGCCCCTGTGATGACCACTGTGATGCATTGCAGTTAATCCCACCACAAGTGAACATGCACATATCGCAATATGGCTGAGAGTATGATTCCAAGATGGCCGCCAGCTAGGAAGCATGCTTCTCAGTCATCTCCTGACAAAAATCTACAATCTAACCCAATCAGGGCTCCAACACTTCTGCTAAATCATCAAAAAACAAAGAATACTGAAATATACTAGATACTAAAGCATCCTTTCAGCAGATTTGTAAAAATATACAGAATTTATATACTTATCTTAGTCTATAAGATCAACATGTGCTGAGTGGGGAATATCTGCAAGCAGTTCAGGCCTCAACGATAAAATGCAGGAAGCTACATAAAGAAATAAAAACTTTCAATAAATATTGAACCATGGACTCAATGGAAGCTCAATCATCAAAAACAAGACTTTCACAAATAATCTCACTGGAGAAAGAAGTTTGTACAAAGAGACAAAAAAGTGTAAAACAGCAAACAGATGTACAAAAACAGGCTCCCAAAACAAAGACAGTGCAACCTCTCTTTATGGAAGAACTCAAGGCAGCTCTAACTCCCTTACAAGAAGAAATACACTCCTTTTCTACAAAACTAAATGTTTTTGGAAGAAATATAGATCAAATACTAACTAGACTGGAGAAAAATGAGGAGAAAGTTGTAGAAAATGAAAATGAAACAGAAGGGATTTGGAGAAGAACTAATTCAACAGAGAAAACAGTGTCTGAAATCCAACAAAAAATAATAGACTTAGATGCCAGATCAATAAAAAATAATGTGCTCATTACAGGTATCACTGAAACCCATGAACAAGCTTCTTTACATACTGCACTTAAATAAATCATTGAGCTACTCTTAGATAGCAATGCTGCAGTACAAAATATTACAATAGAGAGATTCCACAGAGCCTTAAGAAAAATCACAAAATCTTGATGCCCCAAGGCAAGTCTATGTGAGAATATTAAATGCTACTCATGCTAATATGATTACACAAGCTGGTAAAACTAAAAAAACAAATTATTTGGAAAGGAAATAAAATAACAATAGCACAGGACTTACCCTTAGCTATCAAGCAACAGAGACAAATGATATCACCTTTTTGTGCATACTTAATAAAAACAAAATAAAATTTCAAATGAAGTATCCTGCTTCCTTACAATTCCAATACAAGGGGTCCAAATACCAAGCAAATTGTAAAGATGAAGCAAATTCAGCTTTCCTAAAAGCATTCAATGAAATTCCTCCAAAATAAATAGCAAAATGTAAATAATAATTTTAATCTCTCTATCAGCATTTAAAATGCCGCAAAAATGTAAAACAACCTCAATCCAACTTAATACAGGCGTCACTAGTATTTTTATGCATTATTTTGAAGTTTCGAAGTTTTCTTACCTTTATGTTACAAGAAAAAGACCCCAAAAGCTTTCCTTTCAATTGGAATATTCTAAAACCATTTTTCCAGGAAGCTGAGTCACATCAGAAGTCCCATGACCTTTGACCTCTCGTCATAAATGTGAACTAACTCATGCAGTGATGTCAGAGCCAAACCAAGTCTATGGCAGCCAAGAAGTCCCAAAAAGATGCAAAAAACTTTGTGACTAAACTAAGGGAGCCAATAATTTGAGCAGAATGACATCCAGGAAGTAAGCTGCCATATTACAAAGCTGAAAAACGGGCAACAACTACATCTAAAGAACTGGAATATTTTTCTAGCCCCAAAATCTCCCAGGTACTGCAAACGTTTACATAAATAACTAGCAGTAGATTTTTAATTCCTGATATGGAAGAAGAATCTATACTAGATGTTGGGAAGGAAGAAAGAAAGCAAGATTTAAAAAAGAATAGTATGAAAAAAACTAAGATTAAAGTGGTCTCTGCAGAATGACAATGTTCATGAAGAGAAGAAGCATTACAGCATTGGAACTCTGCCACCATACTCTTGCAAATAAACCTGACTTTATATTCATGCAACAGTTTTTTTATTTTTCTCTCATACTGGCTTAATAACAGTTGGCGTCTGCATGTCCTCCCCGCGGTCGAGTGGCATCCAAAAGACATGCATGCATAGGTGTGCCTTGGGCATCGGGCTGGCAACTCGGCACCATAAAAATCAACTGCCAATCATTAGCAGACCGGAGTTTTGCTGTGGTGACCCCTAACCGGGAAAAGCCAAAAAGACAAATAACAAACTGGCTTAATAGCAGTTGGAGTTTTATAGCTGGTCACAAAATAATATGATGTACTAGTTGAATTTTAATATGAAGCACATAATGATGTTATACTTTATCTGCTTGTATAGGCTGATTATAAGAATGGTAGTATATAACATATGTTCACACCATATTGTCTATTACTTTCTATAGTAACTGAGCTCATTGTTATACTAAGACTTCTCCTAATTCCTGTAATTTCTGGCTACTCAAAAGAAGATTTAAGATAAAAGAATACAACTATTCACTTAGAACCTATTACAAGGTTTTATATTATACTGAAATATGATCATTGTAAGCCACATGGTACCCTAATGCCTAACTGGGTTAGCAACACCTATGTTACTCACAACTTAAGTTGCTGGCTGGGTGCTGGTTACCCTAGCAATGTTGTGATGTTCTTTGGAATGCATAATAATTATTGTAAGATAGCTAAAATTGTATATATTTTTAGTTGTTTCAATGTTAGGAAGATGTATATATTACTTGCCTACTGGTTTAATCCTTCTCTTTCAGAAGGTAGTGAGAAGTGATTAGGCACTAGGGAATTTCTGAAAGAGTGTTATGTCACCAACTCTTCTCATGTTATTATTTCTCAACACACATCAATCACTATTCACAATGCTTTACCAATGACTCCCCTTTTAGCACTCACAGATAACTCAGTTACAGGGCTTTCAAATTAATTATCAACTAAGATGATTAACATAGCCTCATGGAATATAAATGACTTACAAGACATTAAAAAGAAAAGGCTAATTATGCACCTCATACACAAATCGAAGTCAGATATAACCTTCTTGCAGGAAACTCATATGACTATGGAACAATGGGACAAGGACACTGAAAAAAAAAACACTAAATGGGTTCAACAAGTAATAGCAACAGGGGACAGAACCGCATCAAGAGGGACAGCTATAATAGTTAAAAAATCTTTTAAAGGAAACATCAATAAACATAGTATTGATACAAAAGGTAAATGGTGTTATTTTACTTGCTTGCACCCAGCATACACAAAAAAACTTTAACACTCTGTAATGTATATGGTCCTTGCAACTATCAGCTGAATTTTCTAATTGAAATATATAACTTATGACTAAGGCCCATAACATTTGTTTATAATTGGTGGAGATTGGAACATAATAATAAGTCCATCCAAAGATAGAGCAAATAAAAATAATACTCAATCACCTTGCAAAAAATGATACTGTCCTGGATATTCAATGAGCAGCCTTTAAAGCCACTGCTAGGGGTACCCTTATTCAAAAAGCATCATTTTACAAAAAGCAGAAAAGAGAAAATTATAAGTAACCTAGTAGGTAAACTAAGATACATCGAACTAGAATTGCAAAGACATCACACTGATATCCTTGAGAAACAAATGGCAAGTATACAAAAACAATTAAATGAGATCATAATGCAACAATATACATTTTCAGAACCAAGATTGCTGCACAAATATGCGGAATGGGCTCAGACCCCTTCCAAAATGTTAGCAAGACTTACAATTGTCAGGAACCCTACATATAAAATACAAGAAATAAAACATAAAGACAAAACTTATAGCTCAGATAATGAAATAATAGGGGCTTTTGAAGAGATATTCCAAACCATTTACGGTCCATATGATCATATACATGACAGCATGTTCCATACCTTTGTGGATAACTTAGAATTCCCTGAAATTAATGAATCACATTCTACTAGTCTCAAAAGTCCATTAACAGAACAGGAAGTAAAAAAGGCTATTGAGAGGCTAAAATCTGGGAAAGTTTCTGGCCTGATGGGTACATGATGGAATTCTATAAACATTTTAAGCAACAACTAACACCAATACTTTTAAAACTATACAACTTTATAATAGAAGTTAGAATATCAGACCTTTATCTGAACAACTCTAAAACAATACTTATCCAAAAACCAAATACAGACTCCACAAATCCTAACAACTATAGATCCATAGCTCTGATAAATATAGACTTAATGATATTTTTAACAATTTTAGCATAGAGGATACAAAAAGTAGCTCAAGTAATAATTGCACCTGAACAGCTAGGCTTTATGAGTAAAAGGCAAGTATGGGACAACACAATAACCATAGATGTCCTATCCCACCTATGTGCCAGGGACAAACCCCCAAAATACACTTTATCGGTGGATGCAACAAAATCATTTGATAGAGTCAATCAAAAATTCCTCCTCTTTATACTTTTTCAATTTAGTTTCCCAAAAGAATACATAAAAATTATCAAAATGTTATACTGTAAAGCAAATAACTCTTTATATAAACAAGAAAACATCTAACCCAATACAAATTATTAATGGCACCAGACAGGGATGCCCACTCTCACCAAATCTGTTCATTTTCTATATAGAAGCATTATTACTACTAATCACTCAGAGAACATATCATCACCTTATTTCAGTATCTAAAACCCAAATAAAATACACAGCTTTTACAGACAATCTTAATATCTACTTCCAGTATCCCAACACTGATTTAAATAAAATCTTCTCGTCCTTTGATAAGTTTTCTCTAGTATCAAATTATGCATTCAATTCCAATAAGTCAATTATATTTCCAATCAACCCCCTGGGACATAAGGAATTTTATTTTCCAGAGACTAATGTTAAAGTGCAATATAGTCTGAAATATTTAGATATAATTTTAAGCCATACACGATCCTATATGTTCATTAATAACATAGCTAAAATTTGGACAGATATAGTAGGTAACATTAACAAATGGGAAAAGCTTAAACTCTCTACCATATCAAAAGCTTCAATTGTCGAAATAAACTTACTGCCTAAACTCCTATACAATTTGAATGCCACTTTCATGAAAATTCCAGTTACCTTCTTCAACAAGATAAAAGTTCAATTAGCAAAATTTGTATGGTGCTCAAAAAGTACAAGAATTAGGTACAATAAATTAATACCCCTAAAAGAAAAAGGAGGTCTAAGCCTTCCTGATTTTCAACTGTACTATGAAATTATTGTTAGTGGCATCATGCAAATAGCTAACTATGACCCAATAGGTAATAAATGGTGCCCAATATGGATTAAACTGTTCCACCAAAACATCATGACATCTAAAATTAACCCAAAAATGATTCTCTTCATTAATCAAGAAACTCTTAAGACTATAAATATTCACCCAATTTTAATTAATAAATCTGAAATTTTCAAGAAATTACTGATATCAATAAATCTAAAATACAAGATTATTCTTCTACAACCAGTTCAAAACAACTCTGATATAAAACTAGCAAACTCTCTGGTAAACCTGGATAAATATCCATTAATAAAAAACTATACAGTACAGGTCTTCGACCAACTACAAAACCTCTCATTGGAAAACATCAAGAACCTAATTAGAGCAAACAATAATTATAAGGTGATAATTAAACAAATCTTAAACTTAGTTAGTACTTTAACCAAAGATATCATTGTAAATGGGCAAGATGTCAAACTAGTGCAATAAATCCAAAAATTGCTTTTATACAAAAAGAAAATGATCTCAAATACATATAAATTAATGGTAAAAATTAAATATCAAACTACAATACTGTTTTCAAAGATCTGGGAAGGAAAAGGTAGTATCATATCAGTCAATCAGAAGGAATTAGCTATTAGAAATACTATGAAACTGACACTATATAAAAATTAATTTACACGCAGATCATGATCTTCAATAATGCATAGCATACACATGTACACCTTAACAAATTCAATCCATATAAGTCACCCTATTGTCCTTTTTGCCCTAATAAAGAGGCTGACATCCTTCACATATTCTGGAGCTGCAAAACTGTTTATAAACTATGGTGCTCACTAAGACTTCTCTTAGAGAAATCAGGTTATTCAAAATTCACTTTGTCCTGGGAGACAGCAATACTGCATATATTCAAAAGTAAGAATAATAGTTTCTCCAAACACGTAACAATAATACTATGCACCTTATTAAAATTTTAGCAAAAGTTGGACAGATCCAAACTATCCTGGTAAGAATACAAGAACATGGCCAAAAAACATATTTTGGCTAAGTAGCTTTATACAAAAAGCTGAAAGAACCAAGCATATTATCAGAGCTACTGCAAATCATTAACTGATATTTTATCATAAATAGCAAACAATGTTAATTACACATAGTTAGTAAACACAACTCTGAGTTGAGAGTACTAACACCACTAAGGTGACATTCTTGTACTAACACCATTAACTAAGGTGACATTCTTGTACATATGCATATAGAGTATAGTAGAGTAGACTGTTAACTTTAGGTAGGTTGGTGTTGTGCCTCCAGTTATGCTCTCATTTGTAACCAGAATATACAAATGAACTGTTATAACAATGTTCTGACCATGGCATAACATAGCATAGCTTCATAGTAATCCAAAGTGTAATCTTAGCTTGTCTGTATTTCTGTAGTAGAAATGTGTAATATCTAGTTTAAATAACTTGCTACATGTTAAGCACTATGTAAGATCAAAAGTTTCATATATTTTATGACCTGTTAATCTTTCTATTTTGCATTCTATATAAGAAAAATACTCAAAAAGATATTTGATAAAAAAAATATGCCTGAGAGTAACAGTTGTGTGCATGGTAACATGCATGAGCCTAACATGCCTGGGGTACTAGTGAGCCACAACAGGACAATCCCATACTCACCAGCATCAGGCTGCAACCACATCCAGACCAGAGGGACCTATGTAGTTGTGGGAGAGAGGTATTGTCAGCAGACTCACATGTGACATTAGTACAAGATGAATGCTACTTTTCTGCACATGTACAGTACAAGCTCTGATAGTACACAATTTGCTGTCCTTCACCAGAGATGTGCACTTGTGGGCATTACAAAACCCCATCCACAAATGCAGTTTGACCTGACATATACATCTAGATACTCTATAGAATCCATTATAACTGTGACAGTATTCAATTGATGTGCACAGGGGCCTTACCTGAACGGTCCTCACCTGTTGCCTGGGTGTCACCCACCTCCACGACTTGTGTCTCTTGACTTGGCTGGTGTGTAGTGGCTGTGTGAAGGTTGGCAAGGAGCTCCTCTGTTGCCATAAGTGGGGCCTGTGTGGCAGGACCTCAACCTGTAGCAGTATGGTCCCTGGCCACGGCAGCAACCCTTTGCCTGGCACGACATATCAGGTCAGTTGCCTGATGTCTGACCTAATCGTATGTGTGTCTATGGTGACCCAAGTTGTTAACTCTGAGGAGAATCCTGAATACAACACCATGGCAAAATGAAAACTGTTAAAATGATAAAATAAAACTTTAATTAGTACACTTAAAAATGTTAACATCAAAATGTAGAATAAGCCTCTAAATGGTAAGCACTTTTGGTGAAACCCGCCTTCTTCAGATCGTAAAGTTAATTTCTAAACGTGGTCCCAATAATAGCCTTGCATATCACATCACATCCTATCCTACATATAAATTTCTTTTTAAAGTTATGGAAGTAGTCCCTCCTTCATTTAGAGGAGGTGATTGTTCAAACCGCACAGAACTATGTGAGGTAAAATGGATTATGAATCTGAAAAGTATTCGTTCTCCTGGTTTAAACAGCATGATTCCTTTAAAACCAGTTCTCAAAAATAGATGACTTACTATCAGTTAAAAGCAATTAATATAATTCATTGTATTATACAAATCTGTTTGTATTGTGTGGTTGACATCACAATAAGCGAGCAGACATGGGCTTTGCAGGGCACTAGTTCTTCTATTGTATAGTAATCCAAAGACTGGTGTAATTAGCCCTGCTATATGATGCACATCTTCATTGGTTTTGGCCCTTACCTTACTTGGCATGTACTGGATTGGTCAGACTGAGAGGAGTGTATGCTATGCTGACTTTCCATGATTGGCTATAACCACTAACTTTAAACTTCTCATTGGTCATAACAACCGAGCCTACAACTGAGAGGTGTGTACGCTATGCTGACTTTCCATTAGTTCCTCAGCGATTGGCTACAACCACTAACGTCAAACTTCTTATTGGACATAACAACTGAGCCTACAACTTCCTAGATATTTTTCCTGGTTCACTTATGAATGGTTGGATTAAGAAGATGTATAACTTTGAAGCTTCGGGATTGGCTACACACAAGCATTTTAACCAATAGCAGCCTTTCAACTTTATGATCTGAAGAATGCAGGTTTTGACGAAAGTGCTTATCATTTAGAGGCTTATTCTACATTTTGATATTAATGTTTTTAAGTGTACTAATTAAAGTTTTATTTTATTGTTTTAACAGTTTTCATTTTGCCGTGGTGTCATATTCAGGATTCTCCTCAGTTTCTTTCATTTCGACCTGAATCGCCTTCAGCAAGTGTTGGGTTTATATTCTGTGTAAGTTGTTAACTCTGTGGACAAGAACATCCCACAGAGTGGTCCACTCCTGCAGATTGTGTTACTACAGCCAAACATCACCCCATGGTGCTGGATGATGGCATACAAGATGGCTGTATTTTTGGTTGCAGTATATGGTGTTTGCCTTTGCCGCTGCATGTCACCAGGAAGACATAAACAGGGAAACACATCACAGGACCTCATACATTGGTCAGAGTTATTTACAGAACCTGCACATCACCACTGACTTTCATTAGCCACCACTTACAACCACATCATCCCCCTGTCATCCGTCAGCATAATATTAACCTGCATTGCACTCCTGATCCTGATGTGTCATGTTCCCCCGAATGAGGGCCGGTACATTGTATAACCCACCATTCATCATTCACCTTTGTGTAGAGAGATGACAGTGTCCATCTACCTTGCAGATGGGATGTCAGTGGTGTTCAGGCTTTGCTTGTATGCAGTGTTTAATGGAGCTGGGAGCATATGCCTGAGTTCATGTAGGATGCAGACAGGAATGTTATCAGGTCCCATGGAGACTTACTTTTGTTGACTTTGAATAGGCATTATACAGTTGCTCCTTGATGATGAAGGGAGGGGTGTGGGTGTTGTGCATATCCACCTATACTGATCGTGGGGCAGGAGATGATGTTTGCCCTTAACCTGAATACAGTGTAGCTATGGTGTGTGTGTGTGTGTGTGTGTGTGTGTGTGTGTGTGTGTGTGTGTGTGTGTGTGTATGTGGTGTGATTGACCACCATTACAGGGTGGGGTGGGTTGTTACCTCTGAGATTGAAGACATATGTGAAGATGGCCTTGTGATTGGCCTTGGTGGATGTGTCTGATTTGTACTCATAGTTAGCCTTACAGTAATTCACCTGTGACCTTATATTCTTGTTCAGACAAAGGTTACTTGCTTCCAAGTTGGTGCCTGCTCCTACTTGACCCTGTACAGCCAATATAGTGACCAATGATGTGGTTTGTGTATTACTGTTGTCCAGCAAATGGGATTACTCTACCTTGGTGGAGGAAGGTTTTATGAGTGAGATATTGCTGAGTCCATGCAGCTATGTAGGTGCTCATATATATCTGTTTGTAGTAGGCATGGACACAAGGTCATAACACATTTGGACGCCTCTCCAATTTCAACCTGATAATCATATTTATTCTAGTACCCATATCTGTGTCAGGGCAATGCAACAACCAGTAGCTGTAGAAATTTATGCCTGTAGGATGCATGGAAACTAAGATTACACATGTGTACAACATGTACAGCTTATTTACCTGATGTTTTGCATCCCATGTC
Source organism: Protopterus annectens (assembly GCF_019279795.1). NCBI lineage: Eukaryota > Metazoa > Chordata > Ceratodontiformes > Protopteridae > Protopterus > Protopterus annectens. Next base: position 1,588,648,752 of record NC_056731.1, on the reverse strand, counting down.
TGTTGTTATGAGGCTTCCAGGTACACCTACTCATACATACATGTGCACAGGTAACACCTGATATGCATTTCTGTTCTATGTCAGTCTGGCACACTGTATTTACACTCTTGCGGCTCAGTCATACCTCTCTACCTGTTAGAGTGGGACATCTGGAGGATGCCACACATACATAGGGGGCAATGGCCCAAAATTAGTGACACTTTCTTAATATTGCTGTAACACACTTAAGCCATTTGATAGCGCAGTAGCCTTTGCATTCACAGAAATTCCCTGGAGGATGTCCGACACTCATATGTATGCTAGTATGTTCTAATGTCAGTCCTCACAGATTTGCCAATGATTTGCCAGACATAACACAACTCTATAAGTAAATGATTACAAATATGAGGCATGCATATGGTCAGTGTGCACAACACTGGATAGTTGAATGATATGAGCTCTGTATATCACATGCAGTTCAACACAATCGTCTGCGACAGTAGTTTACTATACAAATACCCTATATAGGTCTTTCAGATTTGTGAGACAAACATGTATATCATAATTGTATTCACAATTAACATATGGATATCTACAACATCCCAGTAGCTGGCCTAGCAGTGTCACAGTCAGTATTGTTCAACAGACACTCCAGTAGTAGTCCTATGTGAGCCATTCCTTCCTGGGGTAACTCAGGGGCCTGAGCTGTGATCTATGTCACTGCAGACAGACTCAGATGCTATGGACATAGGTGCTGATCAGCACTATATCAGTACAGCAAGTCTTGTTGAGACATATTTGCATACTCCCTACTGCATTCTATTACATGCTTACTTGTTTGAAATACCGTTTTTTCCCCAAGTAGTGTTGGCTTGAATTCCAATTCCTGTTTCTGTCACTGTCTCTGTCTCTCTCTGTCTACACAGGTAGATGTACAGACCTGTTTTGCATAGGCAGCTGCTTGTCTTTTGTAGGTAATGCTCATGAGCAGGTGATGGCCTGTACACCAACTGGTGTCCCTCATTTGCTAATTGCATGCAGAACAGCTTTGTTGTTATTCCTATAGCCAATGGCATGGCAACACACTCCTATAATTGAGTACTTCATGTGGGTGTTGCCCCTTTTCCTTGATGCGAGGAGGACATTATGGAGGTGTGTGAACAAGAGCATCACAGAGGTTAGTTGGAAATAACTCTTACAACAAAACATGTAGAGACAGCCCAACAAAATGGGGGAGAAGGTCCCAGACCTAGGGACAAAATGTGAGTATCGCTGTTATACATTTGGATTCATGCTAGTTTAACAGGGTTTGTGTGGACATGGATATTCTGTGTGGGTCTCAGTCTGACAATGTTATGTGGTTGATATAACTCTCAACTGTAGGGCTAACCGCAGAATTGCCAGAGGTTTGACTTTTATGTTTGGTCTGTTCCTCTGATAGTTGTTGTCCTTTTCAAATCAGTAGCATACCCTGGGTATTACAGTCAGTCCATTTGTGTTCCTGACTTCATATCCCTCAGTTATGATATGTTACAACAAACCCTGTAACACCAGCAACTTTCTCAGTTTACAACAGCAATATTTCAATTATGCCCCTGTTTTTGGGCCTCTGTCCCCCAATTATGTCAGGCTTTGGTCCAGATATCATGCAGTAAGAGGTTGTTAGGTATGGTGTATCATTTTTTAGTGCCTTCCTTCCTGATATCATCCCAGTAATGTAGCAGAATGCCAGACATGTTATTTGGAAGAGGCCATATATATGAGGATAGAGCCTGAACATTCTGTGGGAATCTGTACAATTGAAGGGTCTGTGTATGTGTAGTGAATGTTAATAGACTGTCATGATTGTGTAGCAGTGTAGTGTGTAAATGTTGTGCTGTGTAGGGAGGGAGGTACATTTAAGTGTCATGGCTCCTTTTCTATCTGACTATGCATTCTGCTCCAGTTTCTGGTGGTCTATCAGCTGTATATGTTTGTAGAGGCAGACTGAGACATATTCCATACCACTGCAGGAGTCAGACTACACTGACTTGGGGCAGTATATGTAGGGGTAGTGTGTGAGTGTCAAACATGATATTTATGTTCACACAGTCATTATACTCTACTGTTCATTTGGCTTACCAGTATGACTGTGGTGAAATTGGTTGTGGGTATGCATGCTCACACCAATGACTGCTTTTCACTACTGTTGCATCCCTGTAGTGCTTGATATATTTGCAAATGCATGTGTAATTCCTCATAGCTGACTTGCAGTAGTGTTGTATCAACCTGACTGTAGTTTAGACGGTGCTTGGTGACATGCTAAGTAGCTCAATGTACTTTCCCTAATGTCATGTTATGTCCAGTTATTCGTAGGATGCCCAGTTGTCTGGTTCATATCTTTGGTCTGGTTCCCATAAGTGTTGTCTATGTCTGGCAAATCAGTGTGATGATGTGAGGATTTCAGGCACTAACTAATGAGAAGCAATTGAGTCTTGGAGTTGTGCTATTTCAGTCAATATATGTCAGAACAGACGGTGTTACTGTAGCAACTGTCTCAGCTTATCTACTCAAATATTCCAGATATGTCCCTATTTTCATGCCCCCCTCACACACTTTGTCAGGCTTGGTCCAGATTCGTTGTACTATACTAGGGGGTTCTGAGCATACCTCTCAGCTAGACAGATTGTTGCAGAGTGTCCAGGTTTATTGCTCATATTTTGTCTCTGTTCCACAAATTATTCTAATTTTGCTGGTAAATCAGTGTGATGATCTGAGGATTTCTGTCAGTAAATGATGACATAATTTCAGTTTCAGACCTCATATCCTTCAGAATATGTAAGCTGAAACAAAGCCTGTTACTCAAGCAACTTTCTATATCTGTAAGAGCAATATTTGAAATATGCACTTAGTTGTTGCCCATTGTCCCCCCCATTTTTACAGCCTTTGCCCAGATTTCTTGCACTAACAGGTTGAGACGTATGGTTCTGAGATATGAGTGTACTACATGTTATGCACATGTATGTATGTATATATATATATATATATATATATAAATAAAATATATAGATGTGTATATGCATATGTGTGTATATGTATATATATATATATATATATATATATATATATATATATATATATATATATATTTATAACATATTTTTATATATATGTATCTCCATACATGTATATCTGTATATGTATATATACAAAACCTGAGTGATTCCACAGAGCTTTTTCCCTACTGTTGAATGACTCTACTGCATGATATGTTTGAAAAAGCATCCAAAACTCCCGCAACTGAAATGGTGTAGTGGTATATTGCTCTGACTACAGTGTACAGGGTCCTGGGTTCTAGACTTGGCAGGGCTGAATATTTTGTTGCTAGGCAGAACAGTGGCTGATGGAGACAGAGTGATTAAAGCAGTTTTAAGCAGCTTTAAGCAGGTTTGCATGGGTTTGTGTGATGCTAAGCGATGCCAACATATGGTTAACCGTAGAGATACTTAATCCGTTTTAGCTTCACTTAGCATTGAGCAAACTTGCTTACTCCCGCTTACACCCGCGCTAATTCCTTTAAAAGAAAAGAAAAAGAGGTTATAGGAAAGTGGTGGGAAAGGAGCATGCATAGGGAAAAACAATATAAAAAGTAGCTAGGGATGTGCAGGATTGGTATAGAGAAGGTCCATAGCTGCCCATTTGTAATACAGCAACAGTTGTGTATTTGTATGGGATTTGGAGGTGAATTTGGGCAATCAAACCACAGAGAGAGGGGTGAGGACAACAGAAATGTTTTGTCAAGCCACTTGGACCAGATTACATGTGTCCAGTGGACACCTGTGCAAAATGGACAGCTATGTATGGTGCAATGATTGTTTTGGAGACCGTTGCCCTTTTTCCTTTGTTAAGGTGAGAGTGGGATGTTGGGGGGGGATTATAGGTATGTCTGTGGAGGTAGGTTGGGTAGGGAGACAGACAGGACAGCAGACAGGGGTGGTGTAATGACACATGTGGGGGTAAACACCTTGGACAGGGAGGGTGTTGGGAATCAGAAGCCCATGAGCCCCTATATGGATATGGTGGGCCTGACATCCCCCCTGCAGGCAGTCACAACTGTACCTTCATAGCCCCAATAGTGGCTTTTCTGGGGGCTGGACAGGAGGGGCAGCCTGCTACTCAAGGTGTGCCAGGTGGCCCTCTATCTGGCACAGCTGGCCACACAACTCAGAGCAGATGACACTGTGCACCATACCACGGAACTGACAGTGGATGACGGGCTCATCTCCACGACCGTCCCCAAGTGGTGCAGTGCCTGCAGGAGATGAAGTTCCATGGTGGGTCCCAGACATGCTGGGTCCCAGTGCCATAGCCAGATGGGGCAGGACACGTGCATCCGCTGGGATCGGCCTTCCCAAATGTGCTATGATGTTGAGGTTTTCCAAGATATATTGCTTAGTCATGACCAAAACATTTCAATATTAGATTTGAAGGCATGTATGGGTGTTCAATTAACCCAAAACAACAGATGTGAAGCAGTTGCATGGCAAACAGAACACATGCATAACTGGAACAACAGTTAGCATTGTAACAGCATGCCAGTAACAATGACGGCAACAGGCCACCAACAATGGTATTTGAACATTTGAACAAGGTATGTTAACATGCAACCAATTAATTATATGAACAATAATGTAACACATGTCCCAACATTAGGTTTGGTAACAACATACCCCTAGTATATGACTAATAATTAATGATGCAGATGAGGGGTGCGGGGAGAGAAGAAAAGTCCATTAACAACTGCATTGGCCTCTATTTTTACAACAGTACTGCTCAATACTCTAGAGGTCTGTCCTCACTTTACAACTGCCTATGACATACCCATATTTGTGAGGATGGCCATGTAGATGGCCTTCTGTACAATGGTGCCCACATGGTGGGAAATTGTCAGGTTGCTATCAACCTCAGTGCACAAATTGCCTCACACTAGAGTGCATGCTCAGTACATTATTAATGTCATACTTAGTGTGGATGACATCTGCCACAGCAGGGGAGTGATGGGTCTTCTGGCATTCCTTTTATGGTAATGCTTCTTGTACCAGTCAGTAATTGGGTGACTGCCTCTTGGGGGATGGCCACATCAGTAGGGGGATGTAAGACAGTGGGCAGCTTGCAAGCTTCCATACACCTGGTCTGCCACAGACCACTGCTATTGTCCTGTATCTCATATACATATATCTCAAACAGTAGAGGTCCCCAGACCTTTCCTTTGGGTACATTGTTGTGGATGAATCTACTATTAGAGGTGGGTTCTACTACTTTGACTGAGTGGCTATTATCACTGGGCTAGTTAGCTACCCATCTGGTAACCTATAGGTTGGTGCCTAGCTGTGGAGGCTTATGTATCCTGTCCACCTGGGGATTAGTGTGAGAGGATTGGGCTATGTGAAGGTAGGCATTGTTCACCATCCTCCCCTCATCCCTGTGTTTGTTAACCACTGCAGAGAGGTCAATCAGGTTTCACGGGCCTGATCTCCCTTTTTTCAATACCATGGTGTGTGGGCCCAGGAATTTTGATGTTGCTGATGTCCCTGTTCATAATATCATTGATACTGCCTCCCATGCCCTTGCAGAGCAGGCTAGTTAGGCTGATGTGCATCATATTGACTGGGTTGGTGGATTGCTCCACCTTTGTGTATAGGGATGACAGTGACTGTCCTCTGTGCAGATAGGATGACACCAGTGCTCAGGCTGTGGTTGACTACAGTGCAGAATGGATTTGAGAGCCCATGTCCGTGTTCATATGGGATGTAGCCAGGAATGGTATCATGACTATGGAGACTTCTATGTGTTGCCTTTGAGAGGGCATTACAGACCTGCTTCCTGATGATGAGGGGAGGGGGGCAGGTGCTGCACATGTACATGTGTACCACTGGGGGGACGGGGGGTTGTGTTTACACTTCACCTGCCTGCAACCGGTTTCCTATATCTATGCCATATGTGCATGTGGTGTTATTGACCACCACTACAGAGCAGATTTGTGTGTTGCCTCTGGAATTGCAGACACATGTGTGGAAGGCCTAGTGATTTGCTTTGTGAATGTGTCTGATTTGCACTCAAAGGCAGCCTTAGGGTACATCGCCTGTGCACTTATTTGTTTGTACAGTCCAAGGTGACATTGCTTCCAATGAGGCACCTGTTCCTTCTTGGCTCGTCCAGCAATTGTTTCCACCTATTATGGTATTTGTGTATTGCTGCTGTCCACCACAGGCATTTACCCTACCTTGAAGGAGATGATGTTGTCCTGTCAGGTACTGCTGAGTCCATACAGTTATGTGGGTGCCCACATAGTATTGTGGTGTGGGCTTGGACACTGCTGCTAGTTCCAACAAATAGGACATTGGCTGTACAGCTACTTCTACCTGCTCTGAGGGGATTTATAGTAATTTGTGTACAGTTCATTCTTTTTGACACTGTAAAGGGAGGTGGGGGCAGGGGAGATGGTGACCTGAACAGTGATGGCTATGTGGTCAGATATTACCAAGGGGGATGGCACTGCAGGAGTGCTACAGTGGCTACTTATGTCGGTTAGGACCAGGTACATGAGATTTCCACCTGTCGTAGGAGTGTTGATTAGCTTATCCACTGCATTGCCATTGACCAATCCGAGGAATCTATGTGTATTCATGTTCAGGTGGCATAGGTCAGGCAGACTATGGTTGGGTATTTGAAGTCACCCAGGAGCATGGTAGATGACTGAATCCTGACAGATTCCAGCAGGTCTCAATAGGTGTGGTGGGTGTCCATAGTCATGGTTGGAGGCCTGTAGTTAGCTATGATTTGAGTTGGTGTTTTGTCAACTGTTAACTGCACTCAGGATGTCACCCATGCGACATACTGTTTGGCCAACCTGGAGGTATGTATGTGTATGCTAATGTTCAACACTCCACCTCCTGTGGCTTTGTGGACCTCCATTTGGGGCCTAAATGTATGATGGGATGAGTGACCTGACAAGGTTGGTGTGCTCTACACAACTAGAAAGCAGGTGTCATTGACTGCACAAATGTCAGCATCCTACAGAACAAGGTACGCTTGCATTGACATGGGTGTCATGGTAAGACACCTACCTCCTGTTAGAGCAAGACATCTGCACAAAGGCACACATCAGTGGTGGGCAAAGGCCAGTAAATAGTATCACTTTATGAATCTAACTGAAACACACTTATTTGCCAGCAAAGACGGTGTCACATTCACAGGTGTACTCTGCAGGATATGACATCTGACAATGAAATGTATGCTAATTTGTTATGACTTCAGTCTTTAATGGGTTGCCATTGATGTGCCGGGCAATACACAACTGTCTGAGGCATTGACTACAAATATGAGGCAGACATGTGGTCAGTCTGCAACAATGTGGACAGTTGGCAGGTATGAGCTCAGTATATCACATACAGTTCAACACACACATCTACACCTGTCATGTAGTATGCACGTACCCTATGTACATCTATTACATTTGTAAGACAAGCATATGTATCAGAGTAGCATTCACAGGTGACATATGACTGATTACAACATCCCACGTAGCTGGCCTACCAGTGACACACTCAGTATTGGACAACAGAGACTCCATTAGTAGTCATACATGAGCTGACCTTTGCTGGGGTGAGTCAGGGGCCAGAGATGTGCTCCATGTCAATGCAGGCAGGGCAAGCAGAAATGGCCATAGGTGCTGGACAGCAGCATGTGAGTCCATGCGGTCTTGTTTCAGCCTAGTGTTTAATGTCCCATTTGACATCATTGAATCCCCTCTTCTGCATTCCATTACATGCTTACATGATTGGCATACTTGTTATAGTGCTCAGGAGTTACCTCACAACAATGCAATTGGTTAGGTTTGTGTAGTCACAGTCTGTCTTTGTGTAGATGGGTTGAGACCTGTGTTGCATAGGCAGCAGCTTGCCTTTTGTAGGTACTGCTCATGAGCAGGTGATGGCCTGTGCACCAATCGGTGCCTCACACTTGCTACTTGCATCCAGAGCAGCTGTGTTGTCTTTCCATTGTCAATGGCATAGCAACACAGTGCTATAATTGCAACCTTCATGTGGGCTTTACCCCTTTTCCTTGTCTGTGTGGAGGACATTATGGAGGTGTGGGGGCTACAACTTCACAGACAGTAGGTGGAAATACCTCTCAGGAGAAGACATGTGGGGACAGCCCAGCAACATGGGGAACAAAGCTCCAGAATTGGGTACAGATTGTAAGTCAGTAGTGCTGTTATACACATAGAGGGCTACTAGTTGAACAGGGTTCATCTGGACATGCATTGTCTGTGTGACTTGATTTCTGACAGTGATATGTCTCTGACATACCTCTCAACTGTCCTGGTATCCACAGACTGCCCAGGGGTTCGCCTGTTCTGTTTGGTCTGTTCCTCAGACAATGACTGTTTTTGTGGAAACAGTAGGATAATGTGAGGATTGTAGTCAGTAACTGTTGACATCCATTGGTGTTTCAGACATCATATCCTTCAGGGATGTTATATTACAACAAAGCCTGTGACACTGTCAACTGTTTCAGTTTGTAACAACATTATGTGAGATATGTCCCTCTTTCCAGCCCCCTGTCCTCCAAGTATGTCATGCTTTGTCCAGATGTCTTGCAGTAAGAGGGTCAGAGGTATGTGATATCATTATTTATTGACTGCACTCAAGGTATGATTCCATTGACTTAGCAGATTCCTGGAAGTGGTATGTAGCAGTGGCTATAAATATGGTCTCACACCCTGGACATTCTGTGGAAATCTGTACATATGAGAGTTATGTATGTCTGGCCATTGTGAATCAACTGCCAAGATTGTGCAGCAGTGTTGCGTGTCGATGTTTGGCTGGGTAGGGAGAGTAGCAGATGTGAGTGTCACAGATCCTTTTTCTATCTGACTGTGCATGCTGCTATGGCTGCTGGTGGTCTGTCAGATGTGTATGTCTGTTGGGGCAGACTGAGAAAGGTCCTTTAACACCTCAGGATTCCTAGTACACCGTGAGTTGAGACAGTATCTGTCAGTGTATTGTGTGACTGGGAATCAGGATATGTTCGCCCAGACAGTCATTCTACTCTAGAGTTCATTTGGGGAACTGGCATGTTGCTGTGACTGTGGTGCAAATGGTTGTGGGTGGACATTTATGCACCACTATCTGCTTTTCCCTACAGTTCCATCCCTGTAGTGCATGATATATTTGGATATACATGGGTAATTGCCCAGAGCTGATTTGGGTTAGTGTCGTGTTGGTCTTACTGTGGTTCAGAAGGTGTTGGGTGACATGGTTGGTGGCTGTCATGGGTTTTTCCATTCTGTTACATGACTGCGGTCATACCTCTCCACTGTCCAGATGTCTAGACACTGCCCTGATGTGTGGCTGATGTGTTTTGTCTGTTGGCTACAACAGCTGTGGATTTCTGAGAAATCACTGGGATGATGTGAGCATTGACATCAGTAAATTTTAACATTCATTTGTGTTCCAGACCTGGAATCTGACTGGCATTGTATGTTTAGGCACAACATGCCACTCTAGGAGACTTCTACGAGTTTGACAGCCATATTTCAAACATAGCACTATTGTTTGTCTTTATCCCCCTGTTTGTCAGGGTTTCTGCAGATTTGTTGCAGTAAGAGGTTGGTTATCTGTCTATATATATATATATATATATATATATATATATATATATATATACATATACACATATACACATATACACATATGTATATGTACATATATATGTATATACACACACACACACACACACACACACACACACACACACACACACACACACATATACATATATATATATATATGGAGATATATATGGAGATATATATATATATGGAGATATATATGGAGATATATATATATGGATATATATATATATATATATATATATATATATATATATATATATATGGAGATATATATATATATATATATATATATATATATATATATATATATATTGTATGTGTATGTATGTATATATATATATATATATATATATATATATATGTATGTATATAACAGTACTACAGACATACAATTCCCCCTTATGTTGAATGACTGTTGTGCATGATATGTTTGCAAAAACATTACAAAATCCTACAGCTTGGATGGTGTAGTGGTATGTTGCTATGATTGTTGTGGGCCGGGTCTTAAGTTCAAGACTAGGAGGTGATTATTTTTTTCATTAATGTTAAATGACCAGAATGAATGATATATTTGTAAAAGCATCACAAATTCCCACAGCTAAGATGATGCAGTGGCATTTGGCTGTGATTTTAGTGCACAGCATCCTGCATTCAAGACTTGACAGGGCTGATTGCTTTGTTTCTGGGCAGAACAATGGCTGATGGAGACAGAGTGATTAAGGCACTTTTAAGCAGATGTAATCCTCTTAGCTTCATTTAGCACAGTTTACATCCATGCTAATTTTCTTTAAAGAATAGAAAAAAGGGCAATAGGAAAGTGGTGAAATGGGGGCAAGCAGAGGGTAAAACATTATGAAAAGCAGCTAGGGATGTGTAGGTCAAATGTAGGAAAGGACCATAGCTCTACATTTCTTCATCTGCAACAGCTGTGAATTACATGTATAGAATTTAGAATTTACAGCCTCACACCCCACAGGGATGGGTGTTGACAACAGACATTTGCAGAGTAATCTGTGGTTTGATTGATTAGCTTCATTGTACATGGGGGTGAAATGTAGAGCTATGTATGAGGCAATGTTTTTTTTTGTGGGACAGATGCTCTGTTTTTTTTTTTTTTAAGGTGAGAGTGGGATGTTGGGGAAGGGCTGTAGGTATGTTTGGGAAGGTAGATTGAGTGAGATAGGTTGCATTTGCAGACAGACAAGACAGACAAGACAGCAGACAGGGGTGGCATATGGCACATGAGGCTGGTTGGGAATCTGAAGCCCATGAGCCCCCAAATGGATACAGTGGGACTGAGGTCCCCTCCCATGGGCAGTCACCACTGCTCCTCCATGGCCCCGAGGGTGACTCTGCTTGGGGCTGGACAGGAGGGGCAGCCTGCCCTTCAAGGTGTGCCAGGAGGCCCTCAATCTGGTACAACTCCTCACCCAACTCTGCTGAGATGGAGCTGTGCATCAAACCCCAGACCTCACTGCAGGTGACAGGCTCCTGTCCACACCCGCTCCCGGGGGTTCAGACCCCATCCCCTGAGGTGGTTCTATCCGAAGGTCGTGCAGGACCAGTGGACGAGGAAGGCTTGGGCTAGGTCCCAGACATTCTGGGGCCCAGTGCCATGGTCATATGAGGCAGGACACGTGGATCTGCCAGGATCTGCCTTCCCAAACATGCTATGGTGTTGAGGTTTTAAAGAATATGTTGGTTAGTCATGAACAACACATTTCCAGATTAGCTATAACAACATGCATGGGTGTTCCCATTAACCCCATAAAACAGATTTGAAACAGTTGCATAGCAAAATGAACACATGCATAAATGGAACAACAATATGCATCATAACAGCATGCCAGTAACGTTGATGGCAACAGGCCACCAGCAATGGTATTTGAACAAGGTATATTAACATGCAACCAATCAAATATATGAACAATAATAGAACACATTTCCCAACATTAGGTTTGGAGTAAAACATACCCATAGTATATGAATTTTAGTATTGATCTGGATGAGGGGTGGGGGAGAGACAAAAAGTCCATTAACACCTGTTTATGCTTCTATTTTCCACAACAGTATTGCTCAATACTCTATGGGTCTGCCCTCACTATACATCTCCCTATAGCCCATAGCTTCTGTAGCACAAATGTACCTATTAACCTGTCAGCCTGGAATGGAATGGGGCAAACTGTGACAACTCTGAGTACATGTCAGGGTTACATATCTGACACAGGAGTGGTACCCTGAAGTGCTGTTATGTGAGTGTGCTACTGGCATACTTCAACCGGTTTCCTATCTGTGTCCAGAGTTATTGGTAGCATTTACCACTAGCCATGACAGAATGACACTTGAGAGACATGTATCGGAAGATTGCATGTTGTATGTACCTATCCTGCTGTCATTTGCAGGCATGTGGTGGGACAGTTGAACAGTTGTACATAGTTTATTAGTATACCCTTCATACGGCTACTACCAACATTTCCTTACCTGTACAAATTGTGGAGAAAATATCCATTAACACTACCTGACTATTTTTCCATTTATTCCTGTTTCCTTGGGTGTAGATATACACACACATCTTAGTACCACTTCCTGGATTTGAACCATGCCTGGGTATGTAGAATTAGCAACTAAGCTATTTCTCATCACACTGAGCTACTGGGGAGCTGCTGTTTGTTGCTTCACTGGTTTCTGCCTAATAGTCTCTTGGTTAGACACTCTGAACTTGTAATCCTGTGATGCATGCATGACAGATAGTTATTGTACTGTGCATTAATCCTTTGGATTACTACAATCTGGAAACCAAAGATTAACATAAAGCAATGTTGGATGGAACACACTTTGAAGCTTTACACATTAATATTCAGAGTTCAGAGCTTAGTGCAGTATATAGTTCACATTTCAGTTATATCTTGTTTTGTAGCTCCACCATCTACAGTTTTTCTTACAGCTGGTTCACAGAACTACCTGAGTTAATGTATGCTGTCACAGAAACATTTGCTGTGAAGAACCTGTATACATTCTATACGTGTACAACAACATATCAAAATAAACACAACAGTTTTTTGTAAGCATCTTTGTTGCACATGAATAGTCGGTCAAACTTTTTTATTTATTCAGTTCACACAGTAACAGTATACCTACTAGGAGTAAGCGATGTCCTCCTTCTTAGCTATTTGAACAATATACTGCAAAATAGATTTGTACTCACCAGCCTGTCGGCGAAGTTTCAGCAGTCTGTCGGCATGAGTTTCTATGTTCATAGTCCTCTCTGCTGCATCTGTAGAGGAGAAAAGCAAACATTATGCATACCTGTCTATCACATTCTCAGGCTAGTACATCCTACAAACTACTTGATAATGATACTTACTCACTACTGGTGCATTCTGTGCCAATGCATCTTGGATCTACTGGGCCAAGAGTGCCACCTTCCTCTGCTGTAGGTCTGCATAGTGGGTGTGGTACCTGCTCACCAGTCCAGGAGATGCCAGTAGCACTGGTGAGATCACGTGCAAGATGGTCCCATGCCTCCACTTTGTATTGTGAGCCCTGGTACTGGCTCTGCATCAGTCTCTCCTCATGGTTTTTTACAAGGAGTCCAGCCATGAAGCTGGTCTCCTGAATGCTCCAGTGCTGCACCCGAAAGTGCGCTCCCTCTCCAACGCCAGACATGTTCCTGCAGAGATCAAACTAAACAGGTTATGGCTGTAGTCCCACCTGCATGGTTTAAATAAGGTGATATTCCTGCCCTTTGCCGCTATTGGACCATTTTGAACATGTTAAGCTCTGCTAAGCAGTGCGCAAATCCAGTAAGCTGAGTTGAACAGTGCTTAAAGGAGTAATTGCTGAGCACTGCTTAACAGTGCTCAAATCTGCTTAGCTAAGCTACCTGCTGCTTAGCAATCACGTCTAAGCAATGCTTAAACCTGGTTAGCAGAGCTGAGCATTGCTGACCATTGCTCACTTTTCATTTAAAAAAAAACTATCAGAATAATGACTTAATTTAATAGGTGTATATGATTTACTTTACATGACATCCCTCTATGTGCTTTCATTACATTAGCAAAGGGTGTGACTATACTGTATGGGACACTTGTGTATACATGGATGATTTCACATGTTATAGGCGTTCGCACTTCCATTTTACATCAACTACACTTCCCTGGTTGACAACAAAAAACAGTTACTGCATAATTTTAGTTTAAAAAATAATTTTAACACTTTCTCTTATAAAAATTACTTGCCTGTCTTGGTACTCAAACAGTGGACACCTGCATTTAATGCCAGGACTCTAACCACTATACTGTCTCAGTTCAGGAACTTCAGCTGTATATTTTATTTATCTCCTATGGGATGTTTAAGCAATGCTAAGCAGAGGGCCATAATTCGCACACCTGCTTAGCTACGCTTAAACATTCCTTAACATGTAAAAAAAAAGATTTATTATATTATTATTATATTATGTTATATAGTGAGTATTGTGGTTTTCTGACAATTCATTGAGGACTGCAGTCAGGAAATAATGGCATACATTTGACTTTCAGACTTCTATCCTTTGGAAATTCATGCTAATGCATGATCTGTTTTCTATCAACTTTCTACATTTGTAAGGGCAATATTTATGAAGTGTCCCTATTTTTAGGGCTTTGTTCCCCATTATTTGTGCCTTTGGCCACATGGACTGCTGTCAGGGAATAATGGCATATATTTGACTTTCAGACTTCTATCCTTTTGAAATTCATGCTAATGCATAACCTGTTTTCTTTCAACTTTCTAAGTTTGTGAGGGCAATATTTATGTAGTGCCCATATTTTTAAGGCTTTGTTTCCCCATTGTTTGTGGCGTTGTCCACATGGACTGCTGTCAGGGAATAATGGCATACATTTGACTTTCAGAATTCTATCCTTTGGAAATTCATGCTAATGTATGACCTGTTTTCTATCAACTTTCTACGTTTGTAAGGGCAATATTTATGAAGTGCCCCTATTTTTAGGGCTTTGTTCCCCATTATTTGTGCCTTTGGCCACATGGACTGCTGTCAGGGAATAATGGCATTTATTTGACTTTCAGACTTCCATCCTTTGGAAATTCATGCTAATGCATAACCTGTTTTCTATCAACTTTCTAAGTTTGTGAGGGCAATATTTATGTAGTGTCCATATTTTTAAGGCTTTGTTTCCCCATTGTTTGTGGCTTTGTCCACATGGACTGCTGTCAGGGAATAATGGCATACATTTGACTTTCAGAATTCTATCCTTTGGAAATTCATGCTAATGCATGACCTGTTTTCTATCAACTTTCTAAGTTTGTGAGGGCAATATTTATGTAGTGTCCCTATTTTTAAGGCTTTGTTTCCCCATTATTTGTGGCTTTGTCCACATGGACTGCTGTCAGGGAATAATGGCATACATTTGACTTTCAGAATTCTATCCTTCGGAAATTCATGCTAATGTATGACCTGTTTTCTATCAACTTTCTAAGTTTGTGAGGGAAATATTTAAGAAGTGCCCCTATTTTTAGGGCTTTATCCCCCCATTATTTGTGCCTTTGACCACTTTTCCTGCTTTAACAGGTTGCGAGGTGTCATACGGCAGTTTTACAATGCAGGTGGTGTGTCATAGAACCACAGAACTTTTCACACATCCCCTGCATTGCTTTCCTGCTCCCCTTTGTATTTCAGTGTCTGCAGACACTGAATATCATTTATTTCATTTCAGTGTCCATGGACACTGAAATACTGGCATAATATTAGAGAAATTCTTTAATATTATGCCATATTTGTTTTAGAAAGTACCATATGGCACGTTTGGAGTGCAGGGGGCATATTTGTAGTCTGTGCACTATTTTAACATGCCCCCTGCACTCGTTCACACATTGTGTCCGTTTAGCCTTAACAGCACCGTACCTTCATGACTATGCAAGGTGCGCTGCTGTGGCTACACGGACATGAACCACTCCGTGCAGGAATATCACTATTCCTGCATGGAGTTTATTGAATCCGGGGGAGTGACTTTAAAAGACTTTAAATTTTTACCGTCTTTTGCTGCTTCTTTTTCCTGGGAAAGAAGGACTATTTTCAGCTTGACTGTGGAACAAACTTAGAGTCCCATGGTCGGTCCTTCTTCCAGCCACAAAAAGAAAAAGTTAGACAAGCAGCCTTTGCCACATCAGGCTAGCAGTTGGCCTCAGCTGCAGGTTGGTGACTCTGATGTGGCCATAGCTTGTTCCTTGGATCACTCATCTTTTACCTGGATCCATCTGATGTTGCAGCTGCAGCCACTATGGACTGGGGTTAGCTACGTCCTCTCCAGCTGTTGGGATCCCCTCACTGGGCTAGGGAGAGCCATAGGAACAGACAGTTTCCCTATTTAGTCAGAATGTTGTGCCAATCCCTGGGGCAGGTTGTGCTGCCATTAATAACACAGCTGTCCCTATTTTTCCTGTTAAAAAGAAACCAAAAATTAAACATGCACCTACTCCTCAAATTTCCTTAGACTGGAGTAGTTCACTGGGTCTGTCTCAGGGTTTAATTCAGGTTATATTGATCCTTCTTATAATGTGTTTGTTTGCAGTGTATAAGTCACTGCTCATTGTCTACAGTGTGTATGACTCAGTTGATACTTCTTCCAGGGCTCTTTCCATTGTTACTGTTTTGAGGAGGTTTGCCTTTTTGCATTCTCAGACCCTTCCAGATTATGTAAAAAATAAGATTTTAAATTCTGCTTTGGATAGAGATTTAGTTTTTGGCTCATCTGCTGCAGAGGTTATCAAAAAGTGTGATGAAATGGGTAAGTTGGTACAGGGAATCTCTAATATCTTTTAGCAATCCATCCTTTTCCAAATGTTCTAAGGGATCCTCTAACCCCTCATCCAATTTTGGCAAAAAAACAAAAGAAACAGTTTTAACAAAATGCTGGTAAACAGATGTTTAAGAAAGAATGGTGGTGGTGGGGGATCCAAAAAGAATTCAGAAACCCTCCAAATCCAAGGACAGTCCAACAAGTCAGCCTGACTATTTAAGGGACCTTGCCCCCACTTGCAGCCTTTTTTCCTTTCCAGAAAGTCTGAATCTCTATTTTCCCTTTGGCAACAAGATAGTTGGGTTCTGAAGATCATTCATCAAGGTTACAGATGACAGTGGGAATAAATCCCTTCTTTTTAGGGCTTAATTTCCCATGTACCAATACAGACCCTTTCTTTCACCCTGTGCTTCAACACATGCTGCCCCAGGGTGTGACAGAAACAGTTCCTCCATCCCAGGTTGGGAAAAGTTTTTACTCAAGCACGCTTTTAAAACCAAGAAGGAAAGACATTTTGGGAGACCAGTTCTGGATCTTTCTTTCCAAAACCTTTTTTCTGATAGTGCCCAAATTCAAAATTATGTCACTTCATAACCTGTTACTTCTTTTTCCTATTTCAAGTTTCAACGTAATACTAGATTTAAAAGATGCTTATCACATTCCTATTCATGCAGACTTCAGGTATTTCTTAAGGTTTTGTGTGTTTGGATCACATTATCAGTTTTCTGCCTTACCCATTGGACTATCCACTGCACCAAGAGTGCTCACAAAGCATCTAGTTCCAATTATAGCTCATTGCAGGCTACAGAGTATCCAGATTCTTCCATATTTAGATAAGTTGCTTATCTTTGTAGTCTTTTTCAAAGTATCAGGAATCTCTATCTCTCTCTCTCTCTCTCTCTTTCAAGACAGATTTCTTACAAAAGCTGGTATTCCAAGAGAACATTCAAAAGTCTTTCTTGACTCCATCTCACATTTGGTCACTATGAGGGCAAACCTCAGGATTTTAGGAGCTTCTGTGATCTCATGATTCCCTTGGCAAGACTCCATATGAGAAAGATATAGTGGTATTTGAAGTCTCTTTGGTCTCAGCACCAACACCCTTTCTGTTTTCAAAACCCAGTGCTGGGGTTTGTCAGAAAGGAAGTCACTTGGTGGAGACAGCAAATAGGTTCATAGGTTCATAGGTTCATACTAGGCTATCTGCCCTAGGGCATTTATAAGCCTAGCAAGAGTGTGTGTGGCTTTCACCACCCCTTAGGATGAGAATACTATACCCATTAGTTTGCTGTGCCTCTGTCCAGCAGTGATACAGAGATGATTCCCGGGGTAAACCTACGATCTCCCATCCACTCGTCAAGATTTCTCTTGAACAGAGTCAGTGAGGGGCTCTGCCTCACATGGACTGGGATTCTGTTCCATAGTGTAGGGAGTCTCTGGGTGATGAATCTATCCCTCCAGCACATCCTATTTATATCCGTGTTGAGGTTTAAGTCTCTTGCTCTCGTGGCTCTGGTGGATTTGGATTTTTTGAGGTGGAGCATGTCCATTAATTCCGGGTTGGACATGGCCTTGTATGTCAGGCACAGATCACCTCTGAGCAGACGGTATGCGACTGAATAGAGCTGGTGTTTCTTCAGTCGGGCATCGTATGACATATGTTTGAGCCCCTTTATCCTTTTGGTGAGGAACTTTTGGGGTCTTTCCAACTGCTGCAGGTATCGGGTAAGGTACATTCCGAATGGGGAGTTGTACTCAATCATTGGTCTGATAAGTGAAGAGTACAGGGGTACAATGACCTCTCCTGATCTGGATGTGAATCCCTTCATGATCAGGTGGGCAATGTAGAAGGTCTTCCTAACCACTTTGGAAATGTGAGTGTCAAAAGAGAGGTTACTGTCAACTTGGGTCCCCAGGTCCCTGATAACTTCTTCCGTGTTTAATGGATTACCACCTATGTGGTAATTAGGGGTTACCTTGTTTTTCCCAAAGGGTATGACTATACATTTTTTGGCATTTAGCTTAAGGCCATGGCTCTGGCACCAGTTATCCATTTCTATGAGACCTCTCTGGAGGATGTCTGTGTCTGATGGAGTGTCAATTATGGTGCCCAGTTTGCAGTCATCTGCAAATTTTGTCAGCCACAATCCCCCTATGTTTGCCTGCACTTCAGAAAAATAAATGCCGAAAAAGAGGGGGCCCAGGACTGAGCCCTGTGGGACACCGCTCGTGACCGGCTTAGAGTCTGACATGGCACCAGCAACTCTAACCCTGTGTGTTCTGTCCTTGAAGTAACACCAAACCTCTCACGCAAAGCTTTGCACGGCCAACCAAACTATAAAACCACACAACGGCCAGCAAAATATGTCCCAAAACGCTTTATTTAGCTATCACAATCACATAAGGATATAAAAATATATCCCAAGCTCCAAACCGGTTTCAGTTTCACCTTCTTCAGTGGAGCACAAAAATTAGAAAAATGGAGAGAGCCAACACAAACACATGATACCATTTATAGTATCTGTCAGTCATATGATATCCAATCAAAATGCAGTAATATGGTCTAATAAGACCTTAAATGCCATAATGGTGCATATATACATGATAATATGGATATTCCAAAAGATAGAAATAAAATAAAAATGAAAACAAAAATCAGAATTACATCCACATTATTATAATAATGTTAAATAATGTTGTGACCCTAAGTGATAAATATATGTGCTATACATAAAATTCATAGGTATATGACCACTCATAGGCCATCAGGGTAGTATAATTGTGTAGTTTAATTAAAGATGGTCATTAATGCCTGGGGGAAATAATGCACCCAAATGTATAATCCAATACTTCTCTTTTTGTGTCAAAATATTTTCCCACCCCTGTTGGTGGCTTCTGTCACCCACAATCCGATCTATAATAGTGAACATAAACTTAGCAGTAGGGTGTTTAACTGTATGTTGATAGAGGGCATTAGTGATTTTCTTGTTTCTGATATTACTTCTGTGTTCCCCTATCCTAATCCTCAATGACCGAGAAGTTTTTCCTACATAAAATGAAGAGCATTGGCAGGTAGCAAGATAAATGACCCAACTCGTGGAACAATTCCCAAAAAACTTTAAATCATATACCTTACTGGTATTGGCACTACTGAACGATTTGGTTTTGTTTACTTCACTACATGACATACAATGTCCACAAGGGAAAGTGCCCACCAATTCTTTGCCAGTCATGGTTAGTTGTCTGTATCTGGCCCCTCCACTACCATGATGTTTGTAATGTGAGAAAATAGAACTTAAGGTTTTGCCCCTTCTGTAAGAAAATTGGCAACGTGTACCAAGGTGTTGTCTGAGTGTCTCATTAGCCATCAGAATGTTCCAATTTCTCTCCACAATTCCTCTGATGATCTGATTGTTTCTACCATATGTGGTGACCAATCTCAGGACCCTATCGCCTTTCTTGTTCTGACGGTCCTGGTATTCAAGAAGCTGATTCCTAGTCAAATTGTCAGAGCAATATTTAGCAGATCTAATATCAAACTCTGCATACCCTCTATCAAGGAATCTGTTCACAAGATCTGAACTGGCTACCTCATAATCATCCATACTGGAATTAATTCTTTTGATACGACGAAACTGAGATTTAGGGGTGTTCCGGACAGTGTGGCGGGGATGCATACTTGAGGCATGTAGCAACGTGTTATATTCTGGATATTTCCTGTATATTTTCGTGCCTAGTGTGTTGTCAGGCTTTCTATAAACATTGACATCTAAAAATTCAATAGTTGTCATGTTGCTGTTAACTGTAAATTCAATGCCCCAAATATTACTGTTAAGATAGTCAAAAATTCTTTAAGATATTCCATATCTGCCCGCCACACCATCCAACAATCATCAAGATATCTTCGCCAAATATCCATTTCCACAATGTAAATGTTATGAGATGTATCATATATTAGATATTCCTCCAAGTAGGCCATAAAAAGATCTGCATATATTGGGGCAAAGGATGCCCCCATTGCAGTGCCTTGTAATTGCCAATAGCATTCACCTTGGAAAAAAAATATGTTTTTATTAAGAACATGCTCACACATGCAAATCAAAAGTGTATTAAAACCCGGAGGATATAAATTAGATTTTTCAAGCCAAAACTGAAGTGCTTGAAGACCAGCCCAGTGTGGGATACTGGTGT
The DNA here is from genome assembly GCF_019279795.1 of Protopterus annectens. Taxonomy (NCBI): domain Eukaryota; kingdom Metazoa; phylum Chordata; order Ceratodontiformes; family Protopteridae; genus Protopterus; species Protopterus annectens. The sequence continues at coordinate 1,588,628,109 of NC_056731.1, read as the reverse complement.
ATAATGATTTTACATCTAATGTACAAAGTAGCCAGTCAGATTCAATTTGGGTCTCTGCTATAATTTGTAAAAATTGTGTTGTATCCTTGATTCTAGCTCTCACATGGACTAGCAGTGGTTTCAAATATTCTGTCAAAAAGGCTGATAATGGTTCAGTAAGTGAGCCATGACCTGACACTATAGGTCTACCAGGTGGGGAGGTCAATGATTTATGTATTTTAGGAAGTAAATATAGTGTCTGTTTATTGGGATCCTTGACCGTTAAGTGCTTGACAATGGTAATAGATAAAATGCCATTCTCTACTGCACTACCCAAGAAATTATCAATCTCTTTTTTGAAGGTAGTAGTTGGATCAATATCCATCTTCATGTAGCATTTCTTATCAGATAGTTGTCGTAATCCTTCCTGTGTATAATAGTCCATGTCAAGAACCACTACCGCCCCACCCTTGTCTGCCTTTAGAATCACTATATCATTGTTATTTTTCAATTCATTAAGCGCCTGCCTTTCAGTTTCCTGAATATTGTCTTTAAGAATATTGAAACCATATGGTGGAAAATGTAAGTCCCTAAGTACAGCCTGTTGAAAAGCTGTAACATGGGTGTTAGCAGGGGGTTGGAATGTAGATTTAAGAAATCTAAACTCAGTAGATCTTTGAGCATTATTGTTACCATTTTCAGAAAAAAATATCTTTAAATTCAGAAAACGACAAAATTCCAAAACATCATTAACTGTTTGATATTGATCACAAAAGAAGCCAGGTACAAATCCTAAACCTTTATTTAAGATTGTTTCTTGTTCCAGAGTGAGCTCAAATTTGAAAAGATTAAGGACATTATTATATGGAGTGTCATTTATTTTAGAAGTGCTTGGACTATTCCATCCATTGATTACAAATCTGAACCTATTGTGGTGTTTCCTCCCCCCGCGTCGTTTCTTCGTACCCCAAAAGGGGTAGGTATATTACTTTTTTTTTTGTAAGGTGAGTGATCAGATGTAATGCCCTCACTGTCAGTGGGAGAAGACTCATCACCCGAGGTACTGGTATATGTGTACTCCTTATTTTTAAGAATGGGTCTTGGTCATTTCCTTGATCTGGCACCGCCCCTACCCATGGTCATATCCTTAAATCTGACTGACTTTTGTAATTCAAAAGGTCGTCCCCTGGCATAGTCATTGACGTCCCGATTAAACTTTTTGATTTTCCTTTCTTTGGTCAATTTATCATACTGGGTCAGTTCCCTGGATAGATTAGCCACCAAAGTACTGTAGTTACTATTTGTCTCAAATTGTTTACAAATAAGGCTGAGGTCCTTAACCTCAGCAATATTCAAATCTATTGTCCTTTCATAGTAATCTGACAATATTTGTACAAATCTCATAGATCCTTCTTGAACTGCCTCAGACCATTCATTGGTCAACCTCTGTTCAGATCTGCTGGCCATGGGTTTTAACCTAATTCTGAGCCCCCTTGGGACTAATTTTTTATAGGAATAAGCCTTAAAAAGCCGTAGATGCCATATATTGGCTCGTAACCCTTTTAGGGCTTTCTCTAGATTAAAGAAGGCCAATTGGCATCCATTTACAGTGGAGGCAGCCTGTTGATCATTATTCATGTTGCTTGGGATAGATTCCAGTCCAAACACCTGGATATCCTCCCTATCAGCACACATACCCTGTAAAATATTGTCCAGATTCATATTACCCCAATGAACTGACCCAGTACAATAAAGTTTGGGGTAGCGCGATGCCAGAACCAAGAAAAGGGGCCCAATTAAAGATAAAGTGACCCTACCAAAATATAATAGGGTCAGTATCGAATCTAATCTATTATCCAAAATACCAGTATCTCAAGAGAATAGGTGTATGCCAAAAATGTATGTCAAACATCAGATGAATACATGAAAAAACATTGTGCATTCCTGCATACCTGACCTATATTCTGCTCAAAAAGGTCTTGGTCAAGACTATAGGAAGGAAATCATGTATTCACTACATAAAAATACAATGGATGTAAGATATAATGACCTGAGTCTATTAGCAAAACCAACAAGCCACTAGTGCCAATTGTTGTAGTAATAATGGTACCTAACCTATTATTAAAGAAAAATATCCTAAATAACGCAAAAAGGCATAAATCAAGTGGACTGTGTGTTAAATCTCAAATATTGGCCTGGTCAATAATATTGTAGAAAAATGTTGACCATGTGAGTAATCAAACCAGCCTTAATGAATATAAATAGCTGTAATATAACAATGTTATGACCAATAACCTTATACGCCACTAAATTTATGTACCCACTTAGAGCCTACCAAATGATAGACAGTAAAACATAAATTAGAATACAAGGTATAAGTAGTCAAAAAAACATTGAGGCCAATTGAGAAAATTCCATCTTGTATCATAAAACCCTATAGACATCATAGGCCCTAGATATATAGGAGCCCCTTAGTTATATAACATGGCAGAGTGAATATTGCCACCAAAATATTAGCTAATTTGTGATAGATGCTAAGAAGATGACACTTCAAAAATGGCATAAAGTAAACACCTCAACCAATAGTTAGTTTAAACAATTTTGCAAAAATGCCCTAATGTGTATTATATATCAACAATCAACCAATACTGTATAATATGAAACACATTTGGCTTGATCCCATATACACCTTAGTAAATCATTTTTGATAATCTAGGCCCATGTAAAAATAGAAACAGAAGGAGGAAAAATACCCCCTAAAAAGGAGTTCAACATATAAATGTCTGATAGAGTTTAGTCACTACTGTCCCATGTGTCCTATTACATAAAACACAAGAAAAATTCAGGATATAATTCCATAGATGTGTCGACCATATATGCTAAACACCAAACACTTCAGCGTCCCTCTAAAGTTCCATTAATTCCAAAAAGGTGGATCCAAAGTCTTTGTAGTTCAAATTGTGACACAAACTGGAAAAGCCAACTGTACGTGGAAAAATACAGGTTCCGATGATTCTGTGACCAAGTTGTAACCATCAACCAAATAGCCAATTTCCACTCCCAGTATAAGACCAAATTAGCCACTAATGGTATTGGCCTAGAAACCCTGACACATAGTAAGATAGCTGACACAGTTAATAAACTCACAGTCATAAAGTATGAAAAATAACAATTGGGCACCAACCCGTTTATGTGGGAATGTAAAAATGTACTTGGTTCATCTCATATTCTTCCGTTCATCTCGCCCAACATGGTAACATTCGAATCAAATACTGTACTGAGACCGTCTTGTTCATCCAGATCTTACTTAAATGATAATGTAGTCTGTTAAGCACAGTAGCATACTACGACCAAATAGAACAAAGCCCCAAATGTGGAAATAATGTCCCAATATTTAAACAATGTAGACTTGAGAAATACAGAAATAACACTTGTTCGGCAATTGACTGAATGTACCCCCATTTACAATACCTGAGATGTAAATATGTCCATTTGAGACAGACCAAAGTCCAAAACACTGATTTCCAAACGTAAAATTAGACCTTGAACCCTCGTTCACTTGGCCCAAAACGGTGGATATAATCCGAAAGTACGCCACACAAACTTCCGAACAAATGTTCATAAACCATCACATAGATCAGCCACAAATGAATACATGTACATCAAATTCCACTGAATTAAGTGTAAAGATCCAAAATACAACTGTTCGTTGGCATCTCTCGTAACTTTATAATAAAATCCCCAGAGTGAAGAGTCTTCTCCCACCGACGACTGGAACAAATGGCTCCCAGAGAGGTACAATAAACGTACAAGCAACACCAAAGCTCTCACGCAAAGCTTTGCACGGCCAACCAAACTATAAAACCACACAACGGCCAGCAAAATATGTCCCAAAACGCTTTATTTAGCTATCACAATCACATAAGGATATAAAAATATATCCCAAGCTCCAAACCGGTTTCGGTTTCACCTTCTTCAGTGGAGCACAAAAATTAGAAAAATGGAGAGAGCCAACACAAACACATGATACCATTTATAGTATCTGTCAGTCATATGATATCCAATCAAAATGCAGTAATATGGTCTAATAAGACCTTAAATGCCATAATGGTGCATATATACATGATAATATGGATATTCCAAAAGATAGAAATAAAAATAAAAATGAAAACAAAAATCAGAATTACATCCACATTATTATAATAATGTTAAATAATGTTGTGACCCTAAGTGATAAATATATGTGCTATACATAAAATTCATAGGTATATGACCACTCATAGGCCATCAGGGTAGTATAATTGTGTAGTTTAATTAAAGATGGTCATTAATGCCTGGGGGAAATAATGCACCCAAATGTATAATCCAATACTTCTCTTTTTGTGTCAAAATATTTTCCCACCCCTGTTGGTGGCTTCTGTCACCCACAATCCGATCTATAATAGTGAACATAAACTTAGCAGTAGGGTGTTTAACTGTATGTTGATAGAGGGCATTAGTGATTTTCTTGTTTCTGATATTACTTCTGTGTTCCCCTATCCTAATCCTCAATGACCGAGAAGTTTTTCCTACATAAAATGAAGAGCATTGGCAGGTAGCAAGATAAATGACCCAACTCGTGGAACAATTCCCAAAAAACTTTAAATCATATACCTTACTGGTATTGGCACTACTGAACGATTTGGTTTTGTTTACATCACTACATGACATACAATGTCCACAAGGGAAAGTGCCCACCAATTCTTTGCCAGTCATTTTGGTAGGGTCACTTTATCTTTAATTGGGCCCTTTTCTTGGTTCTGGCATCGCGCTACCCCAATCTTTATTGTACTGGGTCAGTTCATTGGGGTAATATGAATCTGGACAATATTTTACAGGGTATGTGTGCTGATAGGGAGGATATCCAGGTGTTTGGACTGCAATCTATCCCAAGCAACATGAATAATGATCAACAGGCTGCCTCCACTGTAAATGGATGCCAATTGGCCTTCTTTAATCTAGAGAAAGCCCTAAAAGGGTTACGAGCCAATATATGGCATCTACGGCTTTTTAAGGCTTATTCCTATAAAAAATTAGTCCCAAGGGGGCTCAGAATTAGGTTAAAACCCATGGTCAGCAGATCTGAACAGAGGTTGACCAATGAATGGTTTGAGGCAGTTCAAGAAGGATCTATGAGATTTGTACAAATATTGTCAGATTACTATGAAAGGACAATAGATTTGAATATTGCTGAGGTTAAGGACCTCAGCCTTATTTGTAAACAATTTGAGTCAAATAGTAACTACAGTACTTTGGTGGCTAATCTATCCAGGGAACTGACCCAGTATGATAAACTGACCAAAGAAAGGAAAATCAAAAAGTTCAATCGGGACGTCAATGACTATGCCAGGGGACGACCTTTTGAATTACAAAAGTCAGTTAGATTTAAGGATATGACCATGGGTAGGGGCGGTGCCAGATCAAGGAAATGACCAAGACCCATTCTTAAAAATAAGGAGTACACATATACCAGTACCTCGGGTGATGAGTCTTCTCCCACTGACAGTGAGGGCATTACATCTGATCACTCACCTTACAAAAAAAGAAGTAATATACCTACCCCTTTTGGGGTACGAAGAAACGACGCGGGGGGAGGAAACACCACAATAGGTTCAGATTTGTAATCAATGGATGGAATAGTCCAAGCACTTCTAAAATAAATGACACTCCATATAATAATGTCCTTAATCTTTCCAAATTTGAGCTCACTCTGGAACAAGAAACAATCTTAAATAAAGGTTTAGGATTTGTACCTGGCTTCTTTTGTGATCAATATCAAACAGTTAATGATGTTTTGGAATTTTGTCGTTGTCTGAATTTAAAGATATTTTTTTCTGAAAATGATAACAATAATGCTCAAAGATCTACTGAGTTTAGATTTCTTAAATCTACATTCCAACCCCCTGCTAACACCCATGTTACAGCTTTTCAACAGGCTGTACTTAGGGACTTACATTTTCCACCATATGGTTTCAATATTCTTAAAGACAATATTCAGGAAACTGAAAGGCAGGCGCTTAATGAATTGAAAAATAACAATGATATAGTGATTCTAAAGGCAGACAAGGGTGGGGCGGTAGTGGTTCTTGACATGGACTATTATACACAGGAAGGATTACGACAACTATCTGATAAGAAATGCTACATGAAGATGGATATTGATCCAACTACTACCTTCAAAAAAGAGATTGATAATTTCTTGGGTAGTGCAGTAGAGAATGGCATTTTATCTATTACCATTGTCAAGCACTTAACGGTCAAGGATCCCAATAAACAGACACTATATTTACTTCCTAAAATACATAAATCATTGACCTCCCCACCTGGTAGACCTATAGTGTCAGGTCATGGCTCACTTACTGAACCATTATCAGCCTTTTTGACAGAATATTTGAAACCACTGCTAGTCCATGTGAGAGCTAGAATCAAGGATACAACACAATTTTTACAAATTATAGCAGAGACCCAAATTGAATCTGACTGGCTACTTTGTACATTAGATGTAAAATCATTATACACCAGTATCCCACACTGGGCTGGTCTTCAAGCACTTCAGTTTTGGCTTGAAAAATCTAATTTATATCCTCCGGTTTTAATACACTTTTGATTTGCATGTGTGAGCATGTTCTTAATAAAACATATTTTTTCCAAGGTGAATGCTATTGGCAATTACAAGGCACTGCAATGGGGGCATCCTTTGCCCCAATATATGCAGAACTTTTTATGGCCTACTTGGAGGAATATCTAATATATGATACATCTCATAACATTTACATTGTGGAAATGGATATTTGGCGAAGATATCTTGATGATTGTTGGATGGTGTGGCGGGCAGATATGGAATATCTTAAAGAATTTTTGACTATCTTAACAGTAATATTTGGGGCATTGAATTTACAGTTAACAGCAACATGACAACTATTGAATTTTTAGATGTCAATGTTTATAGAAAGCCTGACAACACACTAGGCACGAAAATATACAGGAAATATCCAGAATATAACACGTTGCTACATGCCTCAAGTATGCATCCCCGCCACACTGTCCGGAACATCCCTAAATCTCAGTTTCATCGTATCAAAAGAATTAATTCCAGTATGGATGATTATGAGGTAGCCAGTTCAGATCTTGTGAACAGATTCCTTGATAGAGGGTATGCAGAGTTTGATATTAGATCTGCTAAATATTGCTCTGACAATTTGACTAGGAATCAGCTTCTTGAATACCAGGACCGTCAGAACAAGAAAGGCGATAGGGTCCTGAGATTGGTCACCACATATGGTAGAAACAATCAGATCATCAGAGGAATTGTGGAGAGAAATTGGAACATTCTGATGGCTAATGAGACTCTCAGACAACACCTTGGTACACGTTGCCAATTTTCTTACAGAAGGGCAAAACCTTAAGTTCTATTTTCTCACATTACAAACATCATGGTAGTGGAGGGCCAGATACAGACAACTAACCATGACTGGCAAAGAATTGGTGGGCACTTTCCTTGTGGACATTGTATGTCATGTAGTGAAGTAAACAAAACCAAATCGTTCAGTAGTGCCAATACCAGTAAGGTATATGATTTAAAGTTTTTTGGGAATTGTTCCACGAGTTGGGTCATTTATCTTGCTACCTGCCAATGCTCTTCATTTTATGTAGGAAAAACTTCGGTCATTGAGGATTAGGATAGGGAACACAGAAGTAATATCAGAAACAAGAAAATCACTAATGCCCTCTATCAACATACAGTTAAACACCCTACTGCTAAGTTTATGTTCACTATTATAGATCGGATTGTGGGTGACAGAAGCCACCAACAGGGGTGGGAAAATATTTTGACACAAAAAGAGAAGTATTGGATTATACATTTGGGTGCATTATTTCCCCCAGGCATTAATGACCATCTTTAATTAAACTACACAATTATACTACCCTGATGGCCTATGAGTGGTCATATACCTATGACTTTTATGTATAGCACATATATTTATCACTTAGGGTCACAACATTATTTAACATTATTATAATAATGTGGATGTAATTTTGATTTTTGTTTTCATTTTTATTTTTATTTCTATCTTTTGGAATATCCATATTATCATGTATATATGCACCATTATGGCATTTAAGGTCTTATTAGACCATATTACTGCATTTTGATTGGATATCATATGACTGACAGATACTATAAATGGTATCATGTGTTTGTGTTGGCTCTCTCCATTTTTCTAATTTTTGTGCTCCACTGAAGAAGGTGAAACCGAAACCGGTTTGGAGCTTGGGATATATTTTTATATCCTTATGTGATTGTGATAGCTAAATAAAGCGTTTTGGGACATGTTCTGTCCTTGAGCCCGTTTGCAACCCATCTTGTGACATATGGGTTTACATCTAAGCTGGTGAGCTTTTCTATGATGCCCGAGTGGGGTATTGTGTCGAACGCTTTTGCTAGGTCAAGGTAGGCTGTGTGAACTGCCTTAACCTCATCAATGGCCTTAGTGACTGTTTCGAAAAAGTCGACCAAGTTCAAGAGGCAGGATCTGCCCTTGACAAAGCCAAATTGGGTAGGATCCAGTGTCTGTAGGTCCCCAATGTCTTTATTTATGAGTTCCATTATGATCCTCTCCATAGCTTTGCAGACAAGGCTCGTCAAGCTTATGGGGCGGTAATTTCCAGGGTCCGTAGAAGCACCGCCTTTGTGGAGTGGGACCACAGTTGCCGTACACCATTCTTTGGGCACGTATCCTGTAGTAAGGCTAAGATTAAACAGCAGCCTTATGTGTGAGTTTAGTTCCTCATTGAGTTCATGTGGCACACAGCCGGGGACACCGTCCGATCCCATTGATGCTGTGTTTTTTGCTTTAGAGAGAGCAGCTCTCACCTGGGCATCTGAAATGTTTGGGAGGCTAGACTCTCGTGGGATAGATATTTCTCCTTTTGGGGGGGAGGGAGGGGAGAAATTTGCACTGAACCTGTCTGCCAGTATGTTGGCAATGTCTGTGGGTTCAGTGATTTTTTTATAATTTTGGACTAATTCTGAGCATATCTGGGAGTTTCCACCCAGGTTTCTAACATAGCTAAAGAAGGCTTTATGATTGTCTTTTGTGTCATTAGCGATTTTTCTCTCAAAGTTGGCCTTGGATGATTTTATGAGTGATCTTAGTTTTTTGCTAGTATTGATCAGAGATGCCTTCCCTTTTAGGGATTTTGCTCTGTCATGTAGTAGCTTTCTCCTCTTGTTGTAGAGTTTGTTTATGTCTGGGGTCCACCAGACCGGGCGCCTGCCTTTGGTAGAAAGGGTCTTGATTTTATTAGGGATTGCTTGATCCATACATTCCTGGAGGTGCTCGTAGAAGGCATTTGTAAGGGTTTCAGCAGCGTGGGTTGTGGTTTCCACTGGCTCGGGGCCTTGAAGGATACCACTCCAGTCTTAAGAAGTGTGAAGTTTGCTTTTGAGAAGTTCTTCACTGTGGTCTTTTTGCTGGGGTGGGGCGGGATGTGGATCTCCAGTGAGATTAATTTATGGTCTGATCTCACCAATGAGGGATATACTTCTGGTGTGGAGCATTTTGTCCCCATGTTTGTGATGATCAGGTCTAGTATATTTTCTCCTCTTGTGGGAATGGTGACTAGTTGTTCCATAGCATTTGAGTTTATGAACTCAAGGAACCTTTGGGCTAGGGTGTTGGGGCTTGAGTAATGTTCCCAGTCTATGCTTGGGTAGTTGAAGTCACCCAATATGATGGTGTTTGAAGAGACATTCATACTCTCCAGTGTCTTCAGGAAGGCTGTGTGGGTTTCCTGAGTTTGAGAAGGTGGTCTGTAGCATGTTACAAACTGTAGGGCAGTTTTACCTATGGTTAATTGCACCTGGATGGTCTCCGATGCTTTGTGCGTTGCCACTAACCTGGAGGTGTGGGTATCCTTTATGAATATGGATACTCCTCCTTTTGTGGTTCGGTCCGGATTTTGGGGCCGGAACGCATGATATGAGGTATAACCTGATAGTGCTGGGGTGCTCTCAGGAGCCTTGAACCAGGTTTCAGTCACAGCACAGACATCGATGTTCTCCATACTGAGGAGGGCTTCGAGGGCATGCATCTTGAGGTTTAGACTTCTGGCATTGAGCAGTATTACCCTTAGTTTTTCTCCATTTTGTTTTCTAGGGCGGTAGGTTTATCATTTGAGCCTTGCCTAAAAAGGCACTATGGGGTGGCAAGAGCCTTTGCCAATATCCGAAGCCCAGGGTGACAGGTGCAAGCCGTCCCTTGAAGCAGCGTGGCTTGTCAAGCATGTCATCCCAGGCAGACAGACATTGGATCCCTTAGAATGACACCAGTAATTAAGCCAATTATTAAAGCTGATCATTTTGTCTCTGTATTGTGGCATCATTCTTGGTGAGGGTAGGATACTGCTCAGGGTCAGGGTCATACCGGCCTGGGCTACATAATCTGAGAGCTCCTCTATGTCTCTTTTCATGTAGTCCAGGGAGGTACATCTCAGGTCGTTCACACCGGCATGGACAATGACTGAGTCATACTTGTACTTGCTGTGGAGTGACCTGAGTGCTTGTGTTATGTGTCGGATTCTAGCGCCTGACAGGCAGCTTACTGTGATCTTTTCCTTGTTCAGTCTGGTGAGTGGGATGTCAGTGTGTCTGACTATGGAGTCACCTATAACAAGTGTGTCTGGCATTGTGTTTGGCCTTAAGGGCTGTGACTGTTTAGCACACTGACTTTGAGAACTATGTGTTGCATGTCTTATGTCTTGAGGTGGCAGTTGCTTGGGTGTCTGCTTTGGAGGCCTCTGTAGTTTTGGTAGATTTGTTGATTAACTGTTTTGCACTTTTAAAAAAGTTATTTGTTGCTTAATTTTACCTGTAGGCTAACACACTCAAGTGCGCTAGTCATTTAAAAGCATTTATAGCATTTACTGTCTGTTTTTCTTCTGTTTTCTGCAAAAAAGAAAAAAACAAAAACAAAAAAAAAATCTTGTTTTCCCGCCTTACTGAACTAGAATAGTCCAGTCTTCAGAGTTTGCTGACCTCTGGGTTTTGTCTTGGTTCCTGTGCTATTCCATATCCTTATTTGGATAAAAGGAAGCGTCTTTGTTCATCAGTGGGAGTGGGGAGCAAAATATCCCTGAATCTAGGTCTTTCCTTCTCCCTCCCTGCTTCAAAGCAGTCAGTCACCACAAATGCCTCAGATTTTGCTTTGGGAACAGTTTCAGGAGAGATAAAAGTGCAAGGTGTGTGGGACACCAAAGACAGATGCAAGGTCATAAATATAAAAGAGATGCTTTCCTGATCAAGGCACTCAACCTTCTGAATCACCATTGATCCCAAGGACCTCTTCAAGTTGTTAAAGACCATACCACAATTGTGTGGTACATCAACAAGCAAGGGGGAACTAGGTTGTATCCTCCTTTGCAGAGTAACCATGTTAGCTTGGGATATATCTTCTCAGCAAAATCTCACTCTACAGGCATCCTACATTACATCAGAGCATAATTGAGTGGCACACAAGCTGAGCAGGTCAAGGGCAGACCCTCACAAATGTAAACTAGATTGGTGGGTCTTCCAAAATTTGATCCATCTGTGAGGAGTTCCTCAAGCAGACCTGTTTGCTTCCTTTCTGAACAATTAGGTCACAGGATTCTACTTCAGAATGTCCATGCAAGAAGGCCTGGAAGACATATGTCTTTTTTTTTTTCTTGGACAACAACATTCCTGTATACATTTTCACCCTTTCCCCTAATATCCAGGGTACTTCTGAAGGTGCAGAAGGAATCCCTCAAGATCATTTTGGTATGTCCCTTTTGGTCCAGGTAACAGTGGTTCTCCCTTGTTTTGGAAATGGTCAGGTGCAATTACCACAAGCTTCCTCATAGAAGAGACCCACGCACACAAGATTTGGGGTGTTTGATATACTCCAACCCCAATCAATCTCAACTGACTACTTGAATTATAGGGTTTTAATTCCTTTAGGCACCTGTTTACTGTAGATGTATAGCAGGTACTAATGGAGGCAAGAAAGCCTGCTTCAAGAAAATCATATATTAGCAAATGGAAAATGTGTCAACAACATGATCAGCACCCATTTGGGGCTATTTGTTCTTTGGTTTTACAATATTTGTGTGAGGTACTATCCTATGACCTTTGTTACTCTTCCATCCAAGTTCATGTATCTGGCATTTCAGCATGTCTGCCTATCAATGATCCTCTTTCAATGCTTTTTTATGTCAAAAAGTTTTTGAAAAGGGTTTTGCATAGGAGGCCTCCAAGAAAACTTGTGGTTCCTCCAAGGGATCTTAATTTTTCTGTTAGAGAAGTTAACACTTGCTGCATTTCAGCCCACTAACTTGCCTTGTCTTGAGCTTTTTAACATGGAAAACAGTTTTACTCATTGCTCTGACCCCTGCAAGAAGAATATATGTGTTGCAGTCTCTTATGGTGAATTAACACTATCTCATTTTCTAGTTTATATGAGGACTTACTCCTTCTTTTAGCCTAAAGTGGTATCTGAGTTTACTTTAAGCCAAACTATCTATCTCTCTGCCTTCTTTTCTGAACCTAAAAATGAAGGAGAAAGGATACTCCATACCTTGGAAGTCCATGGACAACTTGGGTACTATTTTGACAGAACTAAATCTTTCAGATCTTCAGATCAATTGATCATTTTTGGGAAGGTTAGAAAGTAGTAGTAGTGACAACCTGTGTCAAAATGGACTATTTCCAAATTGTTGTCACAGTCTATTAACGTTTGTTATACTCACAACAAGAAAGCTATTCCAGGCAGTGTCAAGGCCCACACTACCATGGCCTTGGCTTCATCTGTATCTTTTTGAAAAGGGTTGGATTCTAAAAGCAGCATCTTGGTCCTCTATACATCAGTTTACAAGGCATTACAAACTTGATTCCTTTTCTTGGCCCAGATCAGACTTTGCTAAGACCATTCTGTAGGGGCACATGGACTGTTCTCCTTCCACCTCCCAAATGTAGTAAGCTAGGGTAGTCTACCCATATAGCTAAGGCTACTGCAGCAGCGATCAATATGATGACTGTAGTACAGTTGTGTAAGTAAATTTAACATAACAGTAGATGTTTGAAAGATCACAGCTGCAGTAGCTGCTCCCTCCTTCCACCCCCTTGTTTTTTGATGTATTGTTCATGCTATGGAGTGGATATTTACTTTTTATTGTTCCTAGCATCATCCTTTTAGGGCTTAGCCTCCCTATCACTGTTGGCGTGAAACTCTGAAAGGCTTGGTCTTTTTGATCATCTCAGCTCAAGCTGGCTGACTGTTTGGTAGTATTAGCGCTTGTAAAGGGACTGGCTCCACCAAGCCTGAAAAAATGACATATACAAAATAAATTCAAGGGTTGATAGAAACAACCATTATCAAAAAGGCTCTGCAGAAATTTAGAAATATGTTTGTTCTAGAATTAATTTGAATAAAATTAACTCTTAAATTCATCTTCCCTTTAGGAAGATGATAAGACTTTGTGTGGTAACAAGCTGCAAAAAAGTAAATTAGTTGAAATGAGAAAAGTCATTGTGTAATGCCTTCAGGACCCCAGAAGACCAACTATGCGAATCAGCCAATAAGATAAGGCAAGGTGCCAGCATTATCACACTTGCCTTAAATCTTGTAGATGACAGAACCGATTGTGGCTGTTAATTTTTTAAGACATAAAAAAGACAGACTGTTACATTTCTGAACAGGTCAAAGGGATAGAAGTGAACCCAAGTACATGTGTTGCTTAAACTGATTACCAAGTTCAAACTCAATGATGACTCAACTCACCGAATTCAACTACTCAACCATATAAAAAATTTAAGAAGTAAACATTTTTTGCAGAGGGCAACCCCTCCCCACACCACCTATGTGGGAGACAATTTTCCAACATCCCCAAACTTATCTATATCAACTTTATGTTTGCACAAAAATAAAGTGAAATCCACAAAAAAAAAAAATATATATATATATATATATATATATATATATATATATATATATATATATATTGCCAGTACACAGACAAAAACTGCACTGACAGCAATATTCTATGGAAGACAACAAACAGGTAGTTCATCTCAGGCAGTTGGAATCTTCTCCAAGTAGAACTCAGGGAGGTGCAGTTGAGACACGTGTCATGAGTCCTCACCATCTCCACATGTCAGCCCAAATATTGTCCCATTGTGTCACATGCTTAGCTATTTTTGTATTAGTTTGTTAATCTGTGTTTATAGGGGCAGACCCACTTAGCATACAAACCTATTTCTGAAGGCAGTGTGGAAGCACTGTGCATTTAAGTAACATGTACAGAATCACACACTTTGCTAGAGTATGCTGAAGGAATCAAACTCATTACTATAGTGTGAAACTTATTCTGAAAGTGTATGCATGTGGCCTTAAAAATATGACAGGTGAAATCAATTTTCTGGAAATACCTTGTGCACTAACAAGCTTAGAACAGCTAGTTGGGCCTGAAGCGGAAATACATACAGATTTAGTAGAATTCAGTATGGTGTAAACATTAAAGTTAGTAGAATTTAAGACTGTTTAGCTTAATCTGTCCCAATAAACTGCCCCTATAAGTCTGCACAAAGTTCCCTTAATAGTCTTCTAACCCCAGTGCACCCCCCCCCGTAGCTCATGAATCAAAGGACTGGACAATATGGATATTGCAATTTCCTAATTTCTCTGTAGCCAGCTTGGTGGATATGGGCATCTTGAGACAATGTAGCAATTTTCTCTTGTTTACTGACAACCACTTAATCCTTAAAGAATCAGACACAGTATGTGAGACATGTGATTACACAATGACAATGGTGGCTACACTTTCACATACAAGTCCACATAAGGTTGTTGAAGCCACCCAAACAATACCCACCTCACATAGCACAGAACACACATATAGACTAATGTACGCTGAGACACTTAAAAGCAGTCTTCCAAAATATCACAGATCACCTCGACTACCCTGTGTCAAAGCTATGCCTGAGCTAGCCCAAAGGCACTCAGAAAAAACAACAACTAACACCACACATACTATCACTCTCAGTGGAGCTCCAAACACTAAAACCCAAAGGCAAGCAAACACTTCCCAGGACTCTCATCATAGGGGACTCCATTGTAAGATATACTGATGTCCCTCTAACCAGGGTAAAGAAGGAGAAGATAACTGATATCTGGACCAGGATCTGCCAATTCATGCATACACTCAAGTCATTACACCACATGTACCAGTATGATCCCATCATAGTCCATGTAGGTGTAAATTACCTGAGATGTACCTCCCTGGACTATATGAACAGACATTATGGAGCTTTCAGACTATGTGCGTAAGGCTGGTGTGAGCCTGCCACTGACCAGCATATTACCATCACCAAGAATGATGCCAGAATATGAGATAAAATTATTCTCCCTGGACTATATGAACAGACATTATGGAGCTTTCAGACTATGTGTGTGAGGCTGGTGTGAGCCTGCCACTGACCAGCATATTACCATCACCAAGGATGATGCCAGAATATGAACAAAAATGATTGATTTCAACAAATGGCTGTCTTTCTGATGTCATTCTAAGGGGATCCAATATTTGTCAGCTTGGGAGGACATAGTCAACAGACCACATTCCTTTGTCAAGGGTAGTCTGTACCTTTCCCCTCTAGGATTTTAAATTCTGGCTAAGGCTTTGTCCATGCACATAGTGCCTTTTTTAGGCAATGCCAAATTTAAAAACCTACCAACATAGCAAAAGCAACACAGCAAACCCTCAAGGTGTTACTGCTCAATGCCAGGAACCTAAATAAGAAGCTACACTCCCTCCAAGCCCACCTCACACTCGAAAATATAGATATCTGTGCAGTTAATAAGACGTGGTTTAAAGCAGCTGAAAATACCCGAGCAGTGAAAGGTTTCAGTGCTTTCCACACTTTTAGACAAGTAGCTGCACAGACAAGGGCTAAAGGTGGAGTTGTCTCAATATACATCAATAAGAAGTATACTGCTAGGATGGTCAAACAGGATAACATGCTGGAGTCCCTCCACATGCAGATTACCATAGACAAAATCCCTTAGCATAACCTAGCTGGTTATGGGCCACCCTCCATGTCCCAAGAAGCTCACAATGTGTACTTGGACCCACTGGAGACACTTACCATCCAACCTAACACCCTACCAGTGGGAGACTTTAATTACCTCTTTAAAGACTGGGAATCCTACATGTCCTCAAATCCACAGGCACAGAGATTCCTGGACTTTGTAAATAGAATCACCCATGACCAAATAGTGAATATGTCCATTTGAATCTCCAACATACTGGACCTCATGCTCTCAAATATGGGAGAATACTGCACTCCCATGTTTCATCTTCCCTAATGAGGTCCAACCATAAAGCTGTCTTCTCCCAAATCAAAATCAACTCCATAATCCCATTAAAACTGCTAACAGAAAATATTCCAAAGCAAATTACCTGTTATTAAGTGATGGTTTGTTGAAATTCAGTGTCCCTCCAAACCCTAAGAACACAGTAACCTATGCTGAATTGTTGTCATAAACTCTGCACAACCATATCAATGGCTGCAATAGTGGCTGCTGTAGCTACCAGAAGTAAGCCCAGAACTAGCCTTAGAAACAAACCATCCTGGTGGCATCTCAAATTAAACAGGATATACAACAGAAGAAAAAATTATGGCAAAAAACAGGAAAGGGAATTCCCATAAAAATAAAAATTCTCTCAATAAAGTAAACAGGCAACTAAGAGGGTTAATTAGGTCAAGTAAAGTCAACTCTGAGGTTAAGATATCCTCCCAGGTGAACGATAACCATAAGACCTTTTAGAGCTATGTCAGACACCTCAAGGGCAGCACACAGCATTGTGCTGAACTAGTGGTTAATGGTGCTACTTTGACCAAGCCTAGTGATATAGCAAACCTGTTAGCAGAAAAATTGAGTTCCGATTTTACCCCCCTATCACTTCCAGCCATCTACCAGTAATGCCCTCAAACATAACTTCTCCAAGTATAACTAGGGAGCATGTACTGGCTGCACTCATTAAAGTCAAGAACACAGCCTCAGTGTGCCCTGATAACATCCCAGGATGCCTCTTGAATAATCTAAAATATGACTTAGTATGACCCCTGAAGTCATTATTTAACAATAGTTTTAAAACAGGCTATATAAGACATGACTGGATGATTGAGACAGTCATCCTCCTTCTTAACCTAACTGAATATGGTGGACCTCTTTGTAAAGGTTACTAAGACAATGGATGAGGGGAAAAATGTGCATTCCTCCTACCTAGATATGGCTAAGGTATTTTTTATAATACACCACTTAGGCATTGCCCACAGACTTACAACATATCATGGAAACTACAGACCCATTAGTCTGACTAGTCTTGTTTGCAAAGCCGTGAAAAAAAATATATCTTGAAAATTATCAAAAAGGACAACCCCAGATTGGCTTGTCAAAGGAAGGCCATGCTAACTGAATATGGTGGACCTCTTTGTAAAGGTCACTAAGACAATGGATGAGGGGAAAAATGTGCATTCCTCCTACCTAGATATGGCTAAGGTATTTTTTATAATACCCCACTTGGGCATTGCCCACAGACTTACAGAACTAGGTATAAACCCATTTATAATATGCTGAATAGCTGGCTGGCTTACTGATAAGACCCAGGAGGTTAGAATCATTGAGGCCACCTGCACAAAGAGGCCAGTCAGCAGTTGAGTCCCCCCCCCCAAGGCTCTGTGCTAGGCCTATTCCTCTTTGGCATCTACTTCTCGGATGTAAAGGCCAATGTCAAAGGCCTCTGGCTAACTAAGTTCGCAGATGACTGCAAACAGCCATTTAATCCTCCCAAGATGAGAACACCCTTCAGAAAGGTCTAACACAGACAGATACTTGGAGCCAAAGCCAAGGCTTAAAACCCAATACCAAGAAATACATTTGTAGTACCTTTTGGGAAGTCTGCCACCCTGGATAACTACATCATCAGTAAAACACCCTTAAAAGTTGATTCACTAGTCAGGGAATGGGGAACTCATGTAGATAGTAATCTGGCATTCGACCAACATTTGTCCAAGGTAGTAAGAAAATCCTTCTATGTTGCTCATTTTACAAGCAAGGGCATGGCATCAATGTCCCGAGAGGTCATCATACTACTGTACTTAGCCCTCATCAGGCCCATCATAGAGTATAATACCCCCTTCAATATGAACCTAACCAGACACATGCAGCAACTAGAATGTCTACAAAGGTTCCTTACAAAAAGAATACAGGGTAGTAAACACAATTTCCTATTCCAATCACCAAAAAACTGTGTCTGTTTACTTGGTATCATATAGACTTCTGAGAGATGATCTTTGCCTGACATACAAGGCATTTCTAGACCCTGTTTCATTGAATCTTTTGCACATCTGCAAAAAAAACAGCATCAGAACTACAAGACTAAAAGACCTAAATTTTGCTTACTACATAAATAGGACATGCTGGGGAGACAGCTGTGTTTCTCAGAGAATACTCATCCTCTGAAGCAAGCTCCCCATCCATGGGAAAAACAGATCTTCCCTATCTGCATTTACGCACAACTTGGACCAGTGGATTAGAAATAAAAAATTCACCCCTGGTCTGCCTCCTATCTCTAATGGACAAGGTCAGTCAGTAAATCACCCCTATAGAATTAAATCTAAATCAAGCATTTGGGTTGCATGGCTGGGCTTTTAATGGCCCTAGTGGTCATTAGACTAGTATACACCTATGAACCTAAGAATAAAAGTGAAGCAAAAATTTATGTATTTCTTTGGCAACATCAGAATTACCAGTATCAAACTAATTTGGAATAACTGAAGAACATTTTATTTAACATTTAAGCTGAAAATGCATCTAGGTTTGCTAAGAAGCAGTGAAAACAAGGAATATATATTTCATAGAGAATAACAAGGAGTAGAAATTACTTTTGTAATACGTTTTGTAATCGAGAACCTCATCTCTGAGATTCAGAAGAAAGGATACAGTGCATATTACTAAAGAAGCAGAAAAATGGACATTACACATTTTGAATGAAATAACATTTATGATAACATTTTCAGAATGAATGTTGGCATTGTAGTGATTTCAGAACTTCTTTTTCCAGTTTCGTCTTTAGTGAAGGAAAAATGCTTATTGCTCCTTGGCTTCATTGCTTGACTGTAGGTTCATAGGTTCACAGGTTGGTACTAGGCTATCAGCCCTAGGGCCTATACAAGCCTAGCCATAACAATTCCCTGGCTATTTCTTCCCACACTAGTAACTTCCCTAGACCCCTGTCTGGCAGGGTGACTGATGTGATCCAAGGGGTGAATTTCCTTTCTCCCATCCAATCATCAAGGTTCCTTTTGAAGAGGGCCAAAGAGGCACTCTGCTTGACATGTATGGGCAATCTATTCCAGAGTCTGGGGAGTCTCTGGGTCAGGAACCTATCCCTCCAGCATGCTTTGCTTATTGTGATGACAAGGTTTAGATCCCTGGAGTGTGTGGCTCTGAGGGATTGGGATTTCTTTAAGTGTAGCATGTCCGACAGCTCTGGGTTTGACATGGCCTTGTATGTTAAGAAGAGATCGCCTCTGAGTAGACAATATGCAACAGAGTATAGCTGGATTTTTTTAAGGCGGTCAGCGTAGGGCATCTGCTTTAGGCCTGTGATTCTTTTAGTGAGGTATTTCTGCAGCCTTTCCAGTTGTTGCAGATGTCTTGAGAGGTATATACCAAATGGTCTATATTAGATCAGTGAACGCTTAAAAAAGCGAACGCTGATTGATCGACCTTATGTAAGCGAAAGCTTACAATCTCGAACTGTCAGATCAGCGATTTTTTTCCTAGGGGAAAAATCATCACTGATCCAAATCACATACACACAACACAAACATACCAAACAAACAGAAATCCACACACATACACCGAAAATCTGACACCTAACCCTACACTAAACTATGCACACACCACTAACTATCCACTTACCTTACCCAAACCCTAACCCTAAGGTCCGTCACTATCGTACACTCACCTCACACGCTCCCTAACCCTAACTCACCTAAACCCACCCTAACCCTCACGTCCACACAATTACACACATACCTAACCCGAGCCCTAACCCTAACTCACCTAACCCACCCTAACACTCACATCCACACAATCGCACACTTACCTGAATCCAACCCGTAACTTTCCACCACAGCACTGAAAATACTGAAGCAACAGAAACGGACAACCAAATTCTTTCCCTAGGAAAAAATTTGAGTTTCTGTTGCTTTGATATTTTTAACATTCGCTAAAATAAGGTTGATCAATCAGCGTTCGCTTGTTTAAGCGTTCGCTGATCTAATATAGATGCACCAAATGGTCCGTTGTATTCTATAAAGGGTCTAATGAGGGATGAGTACAGTGGGACAATGACCTCTTTTTTTCTGGATGAAAAGCCCTTAGTGATGAGGTGTGCCACATAGAAGGATTTCCTGACTGTTGTGGTGATGTGGTTATCGAAGGTGTTACCACTGTCCACCTGTATCCCTAAGCCTCTTACCACACTTTCAGTGTTTAGTTTACTGCCACCTATATGGTAATTCATGGGTACATGTTTTCTCAAAGGGGATAACTATACATTTCTTGGCATTGAGGTTGAGCCCATGGCTTTGGCACCAAGCATCTGTTTCTGTAAGGCCCTTTTGTAGAGTAACCACATCATTTGGGGATTCAATAATGGCTCCCAGATTGCAGTCATCTGCGAACTTTGTTAGCCAGAGTCCCTTAGTGTTGGCCTGTACTTCAGAGAAGTATATGCCAAACAAGAGCAGTCCCAAGACTGAACCCTGAGGTACTCCACTTGTCACTTGTCTGGAGCTGGATTTGGAATCGGCTACTTTTACAGTGTGGGTTCTATCAGTAAGCCAGTTAGCAATCCATTGGGTGACGTAGGGATTAATGCCCAGCTTAGTAAGTTTAACTATGATTCCAGAGTGGGGGATGGTATCAAAGGCCTTGGCATGGTCTAGATAGGCTGTTTGAACCACCTTACCCTTGTCCATGGCTCTGGAGACTGATTTAAAGAAGTCAATCAGGTTCAGGAGACAAGATCGGCCCTTCACGAACCCAAACTGGGTGGGGTCCAGTGTTTGAAGGTTGCCAATGTCTTTGTTTATAAGTTCCATGATAATATGCTCCATGGTCTTGCAGATAAGGCTCGTCAGACTGATGAGACGGTAGTTTCCCAGATCCAAGGTGGATCCCCTCTTGTGGAGTGGGCTAACTGTAGCTCTGCACCACTCAGTGGGCATGAAACCTGAGGTGAGGCTATTATTAAACATGACACTTAGGTGAGGCACCAGTTCATATTGTAGTTTATGTAGTATACAGCCCGGGATGTCATCTGGTCCCATGGATGCTGTATTCTTAGCTAAGGAGAGTGTGTTTTTTACCTGTGTGGCCGTTATTACCGGAATTTGGCAATCTTCCAGTATTGAGATGGGCCATTTAGGGGGTGAGAGGGGGGTGAAGTTGGCACTGAATCGATCTTCCAGGATATTGGCAATATCCTTGGGATCAGTATATTTAATGCCATTCTGTTTTAGCTCAGAGCAGATCTGAGCATTGCCATTTAGATTCTTGACATAGTTATAGAATGCCTTGTGGTTGTCTTTGGAATCTTTGGCAATTTTATTTTCATAACTAGCTTTGGAGGATTTTATGAGGGATCTCAATTTCTTACTGAGGCTGGTAAGGGAGTTTTTTGCATTCTGGGATTTTCTTCTTTTCTGCAACAGTTTCTTTCTTTGTTGCAAAGTTTGTTTATGGCAGGGGACCACCAGATTGGCTTCCTTTTTTTGGATGAGAGCATCTTGGTTCTATTTGGGATGGCACGATTCATGCATGAGTGGATGTGCTCCTACAGTGCCTTAGTGTAGGATTCAGCAGTTGAACTTTCAGTTCCTGTCTGCATGGGTGTCATGAAGTTTGTCACTTCTGACTTAAGTAGCATGAAGTTGGCTTTGGAGAAGTTTTTTATGGAAGTTTCCTTACTGGCGGGTGGGGGTGGGATGTGGATGTTAAGGGTGATTAGCTTATGGTCAGACCTGACTAATGAGGGGGGTGACCATAGGTGTGGAGCATCGATTTCCCATGTTGGTAATGACCAAGTCTAGGATATTGGAGCCCCTGGTGGGACTACAGATTAGTTGATCCAGGGCGTTGGAATTTATGAATTCCAAGAACGGTTGGGAAAAGGTGTTGGTACATGAGTAGTTTTCCCAGTTAATGGCAGGGTAGTTAAAATCCCCCAGTATTATGGTGTTTGGTTCTATCTTAATATTTTCCAGCATGTTTAGAAATGTGTAGTGAGAATCTTGAGGCATGGTGGGGGATCTGTAGCAAGCTACAATTTGGATTGCAGTCTTACCTAGTGTTAGTTGCACCTGGAGAATTTCAGATGCATTGTGTTGGGCAACTAGCCTGGTGGTATGAATATCCTTGGTGAATATGGACACTCCTCCACCTTTAGTGTTTTGGTCCTGTTTTGGTGGCCAAAACGTGTGGTAAGAGTTGTAGCCTGGTGTTGCAGGGGTGCTCTCTGGAGCCTTGAACCAGGTCTGTTACTGCACAGATATCGATGTTCTCCATTTTTAGGAGTGCCTCGAGAGAGTGCATTTTGAGGTTTAGACTTCTAGCATTGAGTAGCATTACCTTCAGATTTTGCATGCTTGTATCTGTTACTGTGGTGGTTTTGTCCTTTGAGCTTTGCCTAAAAAAGGCACTATAGGGGTGGCAAGAGCCTTAGCCAGTAACCTGAATCCCAGGGGTGACAGTCAGACCATCTCTGGCAAAGCATTGTGGTCTGTCGATCATGTCATCCCAGGCAGACAGATACTTGATCCCCTTTGAATGACACCAGAAGCTTAGCGAATTGTTGAAGTCAATCATTTTGTCCTTATATTGTGGTATCAGTCTGGGCGAAGGCAGGATGCTACTCAGGGCTAGGGTCATACCTGCCTGGGCCACATGATCCAAGAGCTCTTACATGTCTCTTTTCATGTAGTCCAGGGAGGTACGTCTCAAGTCATTCACTCCAACATGGACAATGACAGAGTCATATTTGTACTTGTTGTGGAGTGACTTGAGTGTATGCATTATGTGGTGGATCCTGGCACCTGACAGGCAGCTGACTGTAATTTTCTCCTTGTTCAACCTGGTGAGTGGGACATCAGTGTGCTGGACTATAGAGTCACCTATGACTAAAGTGTTAGGTACGTTGTCTTGAATTAGGGGCTGTTGCTGGGTGGCACACTGGTGTTGTGAGCTATGTGACACTTTGGTTGTGATTGGTGTTTGTTTGCTTTTCAGCTTCAGAGGTCCTTGTTGTTTGGGCAGGTTACAGTTAAGGGCCTCTGCATATGTGGATTTAGTGTTGCTATATGTAGGTGTTGTTGGTGTGAGTTTAGAAGGGCTATGTGTTGCTTGAGGTGTAGTGTGGGTGTTAACCTGCTCCTCTTTATTGTCTAGCACAATCTTGGGCGGAGAGAGCTTTGCTTCCATTTTGGCTATGTAAGTGCATCTCTCACAGGGTGTAGTGTTGGGTGGTAGGAGGAGAGGGTTGTCTGTGTACATGAGGCAATTGCTGCATTAACCCAGTGTGCCCAGATTCACCAGGTGGACAGGAGAAATCACAGGAAGCTGACACTTGGGCATGCCTGGTTTGGTGCTTTTTTGTAAAGTACAGGAGCTGTTTTCCCTTACCTTAGCAAGGTACTTTGCAATTATAGGCTGTTTAGTGCCTACTATTAATTTCTCCTTATTAATAAGGAGAGTTGAGTGCTTGTATCAGTTTAAGGCTTCCCAGTGCTTTCCAGAAGGTATTAGAGCAAGTGCTAGTCACAGGGATGCTTAAAGGTAAGATAAAAAAAAATGCACACTGCAGTGTGCACTAGAGAAGTTAGATGTGAAAGTAGGTAACTTACATTTTACCTGTTTAAAAAGTTAAGGTTTAGTGGAGAGTTACTATTTTTAAAACAGCAAGATGGATTGAAAGGGGTGGTCACTTTTGTATTCTGGTACTATGGAATACAGTAGGATGGCCAATAAATTTAAATAGTTGAAGGGGAGGGATTTCAAAAATGATGATTTTGTGATTACTCACACAAGCCAGTGAAAGCAGAGAGGAAATGAAATATATGGTCAGATTAACATAAGAGGCAGGCAACTAGAAAGACAGTGGTATTTAACAAGACAACTGTAACTGGGTGGGAAAAAATTTCTGAAAAATTTCTGCCCGACTCAGAAGAGACAGAGCTGTGGTCTCTTTTGAAGTTTTAATATGCAGTTAAAGCAGAATGCAAGTAAAACACAAGGTAAAGAAAATAAACCACAGTATTCAAAATATAAAAAGGCAATAAAGTAATACAAAATACAAAAAATAAAAGCAAACTAACCTTTCCTTCACAGCAAAGTGTAGCAGAGTCTGGATGAGCCTTTCTGGTAAAGCTCTGAAATGTTTTATTTTACCCCTAAAATAGAAGGTTTAGTTCCTAGCTCCACCCCCTCAGTTCACAAAATATTAACCTTAAGTGACCTCTTTTATCTTATGAATGAGTCCTTAATTGATCAGTTCTAATTTCTGCCTGACTCAGAAGAGACAGAGCTGTGGTCTCTTTTAAAGTTTTAATATGCAGTTAAAGCAGACTGCAAGTAAAACACAAGGTAAAGAAAACAAACCACAGTATTCAAAATATAAAAAGGCAATAAAGTAATACAAAATACAACAAATAAAAGCAAACTAACCTTTCCTTCATAGCAAAGTGTAGCAGAGTCTGGATGAGCCTTTCTGGACTACATGAAAAGAGACATGGAAGAGCTCTCGGATCATGCAGCCCAGGCTGGTATGACCCTGACCCTGAGTAGCATCCTGCCCTCACCAAGAATGATACCTCAGTATAAAGAAAAAATGATCAATTTCAACAATTTTCTAAGCTTCTGGTGTCATTCAAAGGGGCTCCAGTGTCTGTCAGCCTGGGACGACATGCTCAACAAGCCGCGTTGCTTCGCAAGAGACGGCTTGCACCTGTCAACCCTAGGTGTTCTAATACTGGCCAAGGCTCTTGCTGCCCCCAAAGTGCCTTTTTTAGGCAAGGCTCAAAAGTCAAACCCACCTCCGTAAATAGCACAATTAACAAAAAACTGAGGGTTATGCTACTCAATGCCAGGAGTTTAAATCTTAAAATGCACATGCTCAAAGCACTCCTTAGTATGGAGAATGTTGACATCTGTGCAGTAACTGAAACCTGGTTCAAGGCTCCAGAGAGCACCCCAGCACTACCGGGTTACAACTCATAACACACGTTTCGGCCACAGATCACGGACCAAAACACAAAAGGGGGGGTGCATCCATATTCATCAAGGGTACCTACACCTCCAGGTTAGTGGCGCAGTATGATACCTCTGAGATCATCTATGTGCAACTAACATCGGGCAAATCTGCAATGCAAATTGTGGCCTGCTACAGATCACCCTCCATGACCCAGGACCAGCACTCCACCTTTCTGGAGACACTGGAAAATATGAAGGTCCTACTGAATGCCCTGATATTGGGCAATTTCAATTACCCTACCATTCACTGGGAAGACTACTCGAGTACAAATTCCCAGGCCGAGCACTTCCTGGAATTCATCAACTCAAATGCCCTGGATCAGCTGGTAAACTCCCCTACCAGAGGTGAAAACATATTGGAAGTGGTCATCACCAACATGGGCGACAGGTGTTCCACACCGGAGGTCAACCCGTCACTGGTTAGATCAGACCATAAACTAATCACTCTGGATGTCCACACCCCACCACTACCCCCAACTAAGGAAACCACAGTAAAAAACTTTTCTAAAGCAAACTTAATCTTACTTAAGACAGAGGTGTTAAGTTTCACTGCCCCCACACTAAAGAATAACACTGCCCAAGATGCAGAAACCTTTACAAATGCACTCTAGGAGCACCTACAAGCCTGCATGGATTGTGCCATCCCTCGCAAAACCAAGACTCACTCAACCCAGTACTGGCATAACCAGTCAGGAGGTGAAGGAAACCACACTCACTACAATTCCAGTCTCACATAGACCTGCCACGACAGCAAACTAAACACATAATCACACAAAAACATACTCGGAGGCTCTAAATAAAGATCTGCCGAAGCAGCAGAGACCTCCAAAGCAGACACCCAAGCAGCCGCTACCCCAAAACAAAACAAGTGCAACACATATCTCACAAAGCCAGTGTGCCAAACAGTCACAGCCCTTAAGACTAAACAACACACCTGATACACTTGTAATAGGTGACTCTATCGTCAGGCACACTGACGTCCCGCTCACCAGGCTGAACAAGGAGAGGGTCACAGTGAGCAACCTGTCGGGCGCTAGGATCCGCCACATAACACAAGCACTCAGGTCACTCCAAGGCAAGTACAAATATGACTCAGTCATTGTCCATGCTGGTGTGAATGACCTGAGACGCACCTCCCTGGACTACATGAAAAGAGACATAAAGGAGCTCTCTGAGCATGTAGCCCAGGCCGGTATGACCCTGACCTTGAGTAGCATCTTACCCTCACCAAGAATGATGCCACAATATGAAGACAAGATGATCAATTTCAACAATTGGCTTAAGTACTGGTGTCATTCAAAGGGGATCCAATGCCTGTCAGCTTGGGATGATATGCTCGACAAGCCACGATGCTTCACTAGGGACGGCTTGCACCTGTCACCCCTGGGCTTTCGGATATTGGCAAAGGCTCTTGCTACCCCCATAGTGCCTTTTTTAGGCAAGGCTCAAAAGACAAACCCACCTCCATAGGTATCACAAGGGATAAGAAACTAAGAGTAATGCTACTCAACGCCAGAAGTCGAAACTCTCCTTAGCATGGAGAACATCGATATCTGTGCAGTAACAGAAACCTGGTTCAGGGCTCATGAGAGCACCCCAGCACTACCAGGTTATACCTCATACCATGCTTTTCGGCCCCAAAACTTGGACCGAACCACAAAAGGAGTGGGAGTATCGATATTCATCAAAGATACCCACACCTCCAGGTTGGTGGCAAAGCACGAAGCATCAGAGACTATCCATGTGCAACTAACAGTGGGTAAAACTGCCTTACAGTTTATAGCCTGCTACAGACCACCCTCCCAAACCCAGGAACCCCACTTGGCCTTCCTGAGAACACTGGAAAATATGAAGGTCTCTCCAAACACCATTATATTGGGTAACTTCAACTACCCAAACATAGACTGGGAGCATTACTCTAGTTCCAACACCCTAGCCCAAAGGTTCCTAGAATTTATAAACTCAAATGCTATGGAACAACTTGTTACCACTCCCACAAGAGGGGAAAACATACTGGACCTGATCCTCACCAACATGGGGACTCTATGCTCCAGACCAGAAGTGTATCCCTCACTGGTAAGATCAGACCATAAACTAATCTCACTGGATATTCACATCCCGACCCCACCCCCTGCCCAGAAAACCACAGTGAAAAACTTCTCTAAAGCAAATTTCACACTCCTCAAAACTGAGGTGGAATCCTTCAAAGCCCCCGGCCTGTGGAAAATACGCCCAGACCGCAGAATCCTTTATAAACGCATTCTATGAACACCTTCAGGAATGCATGGATCATGCAATCCCAAATAAAACCAAGACCCAATCCTCCAAAGGCAGACGCCCTGTCTGGTGGACCCCAGCCATAAACAAACTATACAATAGAAGGAGGAAGCTACTAAATGATAGAGCAAAATCCCGAAAAGGGAAGGCATCACTGATCAGTATTAGCAAAAACTACGGGCACACATAAAATTGTCTAAGGCCAGCTTCGAGAGAAAAATTGCACAGGACACTAAGGATAATCACAAGGCTTTCTTTAGTTATGTTAGGAACCTGGGTGGTAATTCCCAGATATGCTCAGAATTAGTCCAAAATGACAAAAAATACACCGAACCCACAGACATTGCCAACATCCTAGCTGACAGGTTCAGCGCAAACTTCTCCCCCCCCCCACACCAAAAGGGCAAATATCCATCCCAGCAGAGTGCTGCCCCCCTGACATCTCAGATGCTCAGGTAAGAGCCACCTCTCCAAAGCAAAAAACACAGCATCAATGAGACCAGATGGTGTCCCGGGCTGCGTCCTACATGAACTCCAAGAAGAGCTAAACCCAAACATAAAACTACTGTTTAATCTCAGCCTTACTACAGGATATGTGCCCAAAGAGTGGCGTACAGCAACAGTGGTCCTTCTCCATAAAGGTGGTGCCTCAACAGATCCTGGAAACTATTGCCCCATAAGCCTGAATAGCTTGGTCTGCAAAGCTATGGAAAGGATCATCATGGACCTCATAAATAAAGATATTGGGGACCTACAAACACTGGATCCTACCCAGTTCGGCTTTGTTAAGGGCAGATCCTGCCTCTTAAACCTGGTTGATTTCTTTGAAACAGTCACCAAGGCCATTGACGAGGGGAAGGTGGTCCACACAGCCTACCTGGACCTCACAAAAGCCTTCGATACAATACCCCACTCGGGCATTATAGATAAGCTCACCAGCTTAAATATAAACCCCTATGTCACTAGATGGATTGCAAAGTGGCTGAAGGACAGAACCCACATGGTTAGAATTGCTGGAGCCATGTCAGACTCCAAACCAGTTACAAGTGGTGTCCCACAAGGCTCAGTCCTGGGACCTCTCTTGTTCGGTATATATTTCTCGGAGGTACAGGCCAACATGGAAGGACTGTGGCTGACCAAGTTCGCAGATGACTGCAAACTGGTCGCCATAATCGACTCTCCAGCCGACACAAGCATCCTCCAAAAGGGCCTCATAGAAACAGACAACTGGTGCCAGAGCCATGGCCTCAAGCTAAATGCCAAAAGTGTATAGTCATCCCTTGACAAAAACAGTGCCCACAAATTACCACATAGGTGGTAATCCATTAAGTACAGAAGAAGTAATTAGGGACCTGGGGACCCAAGTTGATAGCAATCTCTCATTTGACAACCACGTGGCCAAAGTGGTTAGAAAAACATTTTATATAGCCCACCTAATCATGAAGGGATTCACATCTAGATCAGGGGAGGTCATCGTGCCTCTTTACTCATCCCTCATCAGGCCCATAATTGAGTACAATGCCCCTTTTGGGATGTACCTTACCAGACACCTGCAGCAACTGGAAAGACCCCAAAAGTACCTCACCAAGAGGATCAAAGGGCTCAAACAGATGCCATATGCTGCCCGGTTAAAGAAACTCCAGCTCTACTCAGTGGCATACCGCCTGTTCAGAGGTGATCTGTGCCTGACGTATAAAGCCATGTCCAACCCGGAATTAATGGACATGCTGCACCTCAGAAAATCCAAATCCCATCGAGAGAGACTTGAACCTCAGCATTGAAATAAATAGGACATGCTGGAGGGACAGATTCATAACCCAGAGGCTCCTTCACTCTGGAATAAAATCCCAGTCCAGGTTAGGCAGAGTCCTCATTGACTCTCTTCAAGAGGAATCTTGATGAGTGGATGGGAGATCGTAGGTTTACCCTGGGTATCACTTCTGTGTCACTGTTAGACAGAGGCACAGTATACTAACCTCGAAAAAGGGCATAGCAAAATAAATTTAAAATGGGTGGCGAAAGCCAAACACATTCTGGCTAGGCTTATAAATGCCCTAGGGCAGATAGCCTAGTATGAACGTATGAACCTATGAACCTATGAACCTAAGAGAAGGAAACCAGTTTGGTGGACCCCAGCAATAAACAGGCTATACAATAGGAGGAGGAAACTAGTTCAGAAAAAAAGCAAATCCCAAGAAAAAAAGACATCCTTGATCAGTATCAGTAAGAAACTAAGGTCCCTCATGAAATCATCCAAGGCTAACTTCGAAAGAAAAATAGCCAAGGATTCAAAAGATAACCACAAAGCCTTCTTTAGCTATGTTAAGAATCTAAGTGGCAACTTGCAGATATGCACTGAACTAGTGCAAAATACCACAAAATATACTGAACCTACTGATATTGCCAACATCCTGGCAGATAGATTCAGTGCAAACTTCAACCCCCTCTCACCTCCAAAAGGGCCCACAACAATACCGGAAAAGTGTAGTGTCCCAAAAATCACAGATGCACAGGTGAAAACAGCCCTTTCAAAAGCCACAAACACAGTGCCAATGGGACCAGATGGTGTCCCAGGCTGCGTCTTGCACGAACTACAGAACAAACTAACCCCCCAACTAAACATGCTGTTCAACCTCAGCCTCGCCACAGGCTATGTGCCCATAGAATGGCTCACAGCAATGGTTATTCCTCTCCACAAAGGAGGGGCCCCAATTGACCCTGGTAACTATCACCTCATAAGCCTGACTAGTCTGCTCTGCAAGGCTATGGAGCACATCATCATGGAACTCATTAACAAAGACATTGGGAACCTCCAAACACTTGACCCAACCCAGTTTGGCTTTGTTATGGGCAGATCATGCCTACTAAACCTGGTTGACTTCTTTGAGACAGTCACCAATACCACAGATGAGGGAAAGGTGGTTCACACAGCCTACCTTAACCTCACCAAGGCTTTTGACACCATTCACCACTCGAGTATTACAGAAAAACTCACCAGCCTGAACATAAACCCCTACGTCATGAGATGGATTGCCAGCTGGCTTACAGACAGAACTCACACGGTAAGAATAGCGGGCTCCAGGTCCGACTCTAAACCAGTCACAAGTGGTGTCCCGCGAGGCTTGGTCCTGGGACCCTACTGTTCGGCATTTACTTCTCAGATGTACAGGCAAACACAGGAGGACTATGGCTAACCATGTTCACCGATGACTGCAAACTGGGAGCCATAATTGACTGTCCAGCTGACATGGACATCCTCCAAAAGGGCCTTACTGAGACGGACACCTGGTGTCAAAGTCATGGCCTCAAGCTAAATGCCAAAAAAGCATTGTCATCCCATTTGGGAAAAACAAAACACCCACGAATTACCACATAGGTGGCAGTCCCCTTAATACAGAAGAGGTAATAAGAGATCTGGGGGCCCAGGTAGATAGTAATCTCTCCTTTGACAATCATATTGCCAAAGCAGAAGGATTTCCTAACTATGTGGCCCATCTAATTACTAAAGGGTTTGCATCTAGAAATAAAGAGGTTATAGTGCCCCTCTACTTGTCACTCATTAGACCCATCATAGAGTACAATGCCCCATTTGGGATGTACCTCACAAGACACTTCCAACAGCCAGAAAGACCACAAAAGTACCTCACCAAGAGGATTACTGGCCTCGAACATATGTCCTATGCAGCCTGACTGAAAAAACTCTGGCTGTACTCAGTGGCATATCGCTTTCTCAGAGGTGATCTCTGCCTGACTTACAAAGCCATATCCAACACAGAATTGAAGGACATGCTCCACCTAAAGAAATCCAAGTCATTGTGGACCACACGCTCTAGTGAGCTAAACCTCACCACAGCAATAAATAGAACATGCTGGAGGGATAGATTCCTGTCACGGAGACTCCCCATGCTTTGGAACAAAATTCCAAATGACTTCAGACAGTGCCCCTCACTAACACTCTTCAAGAGAAACCTTGATGGGTGGATGGTTAACAGAAAATACACCCCTGGGATCACTTAATTGACTCTGCTTGACAGAGGATCCGTTAATTAATCAATGGGGTAGCAAAAGCAGACACACTCTGGCTAGGCTTATAAATGCCCTCAGGCAGATAGCCTAATACCTACCTATGAACCTATGAACCTATATACTACATTAGCAACATTTTAATGAATAAGCTCAAGTGTTTAAATGCAAATATTACATCAAAACAAACATGCTGGGATACAAATCACACTCCTACCTTAACAGCATTCCCTTTATTGCATATATATTATTTATTATCTTAAGTCAGTCAATGAAACAAACAATTTAAATGTTTTATGTACTTTTGCTGCTAGTTAGTTTTCTGTATTTTTCTAATATGTCTATGTTTAAGCTTGATAAATAAACTAATGATTTAACGATTGATAGTAAAGACAGATAGTCTAACAAAATGGCAAACTGGTAACCAAGGTAATGGAATGAAGGGTCCAAAATACGAAAAACTGTATTGTGAAAATTGTATTTGAAAGACTGACAACATATGCCTTAAATAAACTC